>NC_073693.1:93722115-93814615 GCF_029784155.1 Uranotaenia lowii | reverse complement strand
CTTGAACAACATCCAACAAGCTTTGAAAAAAAGACGCGACGCTTATGAATCTGTCTACAAGAGGTTTTCTGCTTTGATAAACCTTTGTTCTTTAACAGAAAGTGAAATACGCTCTGAGGCTGAAGAACTTATTAGTTTTTATCCGAACGATTTGAATAACTATCTCCAAGACGAAATGATCCAGTTTGCTGAATTCGCTAAAGCGAGATCGTGTTTAACACCAGCGGAACAGGCGTTGTGCATACATAAATTAGATTTGGCAGATACTTTCCCAAACGTAAATGTTGCTCTTCGAATATATCTTAGCATGGTGATGACAAATTGCTCCGGAGAACGTAGCTTTAGTAAGCTAGCTATAATAAAAAATAGGCTTCGAACTGCCACTACGGATGAACGTTTGAGTGCTTTGGCATTGCTGAGCATTGAAAGTGAATTACTGAGGGAAATTGATTTTAATGATCTGATAGAACTGTTTGCAGATGCAAAATCCAGAAAACAAAACCTTTGTTAACCTCTTATATAGTTTGTTACAAATAAAACTCTTTCTTTAAATGACTACTTTGTATTTCGTTTTATTGGATTTTCTCTGATTATTTGAAATGACAAAAAAAACCTACCTATAGAAGGGGCCCCCCAGCTAAATTTGCCCCGGGCCCCCGAGGTCTTAATCCGGCCCTGGTTATAACCTTAAAAGTTCGGATAATTTTTTGAGTGGATTTTGTTGTTCAAGTTATTGGTTTTCCATTGATATATAAATTAAAAATTTGTTTTGAATAGATTTTTACAAACAAGCAATCAAAAATTAGCTTTTTCCTCTAAAAACAGGAAAAATTGAGGGTTTTTTTCTTCAAATTTTAAGTGTTTCTAAAGGAAAAAGCTAATTTTTGATTGCTTGTTTGTAAAAAATCTATTCAAAACTAATGTTTAATTTATATATCAATGGAAAGCCAATAACTTGACCAACAAAATCCACTTAAAAAATTATCCGAACTCGTCCGAACTTTTAAGGTTATAACTTACTGAAAAATGGCATTATTTTGGATATTTTGTAGTATATCTCCTTTCTTAGTTGAAATATGTATTTAAAATGTTCTACAAAATTGTGTGTTTTAACAATTTGAACAACTTTCTCAAATATACCAAGTTTGTAAAACGTATACTTAAAAAGATATTAAATAAAAACTCAAAATTAATTGTTAAAATTCTCGTTATTTTTAAAATGCTCGTAACTTTTATGATTTTCATGCGATCTTTATGATGTCTGCAACAAAGTTGCTTAAAATAATACTTTTGTGAAGACATCAAGTCTCTAAACTAATTATTACAAGAAATAATTTTTTTATCTCCCTTCCAGGTGGAAAAATCACTTTTTTCTTTCAAGAATTTGATAGATCATCAAAAAATATAAAAAATTTGTGAAGATATCAAATGTCTATCGTTTACCGTTTGTCCGCAAATAATTTTGATCGCTTATTAGGTGCATTTACCACTGTGTGCGCCGCTGCTATGAAGTTCTCCCATATCATCAACTACATCATCGATCGTCACGTACCAAAACGCTCAGCAGCCTCTGACCTACGTGCTCCTTGGGTCACGCGTATGCACGCGTTGTTACCAGGGCTACCTTATCCGGATTCAGCGTGGTTTTAAAACTAGACCCAAATCGTTTTGGCAGTACATTAAGGACCAACGGAAAGAATCGGGCTTAGCGTCCTACATGTTTTTGGAAGACAAGTCGGCGACCTCGGACCTTGATTTTTGTTACCTCTTCGCTGACAAATTCCGTAGTACTTTTGATTCTGGTTCAATATCCACGGACCAGTTGACTATGGCGGCTAGTAACGTCCCATGTCAGAGCACTTCCTTTCATCACATCGTAATCGATGACGATACCATCTTGAATGCGACTGCTAAGCTGAAATCCAGTGTTTCTGCAGGTCCAGATGGCATTCCAGCGACTTTTCTAAAACGCTATATATCACATATGCTGACTCCTATAAAACGAATCTTCCAATCATCGCTCACGGAATCCACGTTTCCTTCCATTTGGAAAGAGGCTTACATGTTTCCGGTCTACAAAAAAGGTGACAGGGGAACGTTAACAATTATCGCGGTACTTCGGCCCTTTGTGCGATCGCCAAACTGTTTGAGCTGGTTTTATTAGATCTATTTTTCTCGTATTGCAATTTTTATTTCTCTAACGAACAACATTGATTCATGCCCAAACGCTCTACGACAACAAACCTGTTGACGTTCACATCTTCCGTGCAAGACAGTTTTGCCATGGGATCTCAAACCGACGTAATCTACACCGACCTGACAGCAGCTTTCGACAAGGTAAACCACAAAATAGCCATAGCCAAACTAGATCGTATCGGTATTTGCGGCTCTTTACTGGAATGGTTCCATAGCTACCTGGTAGGACGTAGGACGGAAACTTATTGTACGATCAGGCTAATCATTTTCCAATCAATTCCCTGCCTCTTCTGGAGTACCTCAAGGGAGCCACCTAGGACCCATCATATTCCTGATCTACTTCAACGACGTGCTGCTGCTTCACGATGGACCAAAACTGGCGTATGCCGCCGACTTGAAATTGTTTCAATCCATCAACAGCCTCGAAGATGTCAACGTCTTGCAGAGCCAGTTTAACATCTTCGCCGCCTGGTGTGATAGTGTGATGTCAATTGCCTTCCCTTGAATCGCAACAAATGTACGGTAATTTAGTTTTCTCGCAAGCGGCTACCGCTATCGGCTGATTATTTTCTTGGACATGAGGCAATTGCACGAGTTAAGCATGTGAAAGACCTTGGTGTGATCCTGGACGAACGGCTGGATTTCGAGATTCACACAAACTACATCGTCGATAAAGCTTGGTTCGATCGTCCCTCGAATATGCCTCGGCTGTATGGTGCCCCTATTACCAAAATGGCTCGGAGTGTATCGAGGCCATCCAGAGGCGTTTTTTGCGCTTCGCTCTTCGGAACCTGAACTGGCAAGACCCGTTCCGACTCCCCAGCTACGAAAGCCGCTGCCGCCTTATCGACATCGACACGCTGCAGGCCCGCTGGACCGCAACACGGGCCTCTATTGTTGCCGATCTGCTTTCGTCTAGAACCGACTGCACTGCTAGAAGCACTCCAACTCAGCGTGCGATCCCGAGGCTTGAGGAATCGTAATCTTCAGCTCTTTGCTCCTCTCCGACAGAATAACTACGGAGCTAATACAGCGCTAATTGGTGCAATAAGGACGTTTAACCGCTTCTCTGGTCATTTTGATTTTGACGTTTCGAGGGAATTATTCTGAAGAAGAATCCTTAGTGCTTTAAGTATAGTATAGGGTAAATTCCGTGTAATTGTAGTTTGTCTTTAACTTTTAACCTATCATTTGGATCAATATGTGATCTGATGAAAAAAAAACAAATAACAAATTTGTTGAAATAAGTGAATATCAGAATTCAATTCTCGATTCCTACGTTTCGATATTGATAATCATGTAGAGTAAGTTGAGGTAGAAGTACGAGACGGATAAAAGTACGTTTTGGGATTATCACAAACACTCAACTAAGTTCTCAAGTAACGAAAATATTACCGTAAAATAAACTCTTATGATCTTTTAACGAAGTCGATCTATTAATCACTATTAATCGGGGCACAATGACCAGGAATCGAACTTGAGTCCGCTGATTATCTCTCCGACACATTACCAATAGGCCAAATCGTCAGATGAAACTTATCAAGTTGTGGCTCTATAATTCAGTAGATTTTATCCAGTTGAATTCGCTGCTAGATATTAGGGCAGAAAAGGCTCATCGTGCCCCGATTAATCGTGCGTCTTCTGCTCCAGTGGGGGTTCTCTTTATGCCCCTACATTGACTGATTTTCAGCTTTCGGCAAAAAAAATTAAAATGCATTTTTAAACGTTTTTATTTACTTTTCCAAGTTTCAGCCAGATGGGAAACAGACTTTTTTATTGTCTGTACTCGAAACAATGATGAAACTCACATATTATAGCTGTTTTCTATGGTTAAATAAGCGTCCTCCTTAAGGTGGCCATTATGCTCTTATCTCTCCTACATCCAGACATATTTTTTTTCGATTTAGTTAAAAAACTTTGAAATAGGAGGTAAAGTTGTTTTTTAGCATAAATGATGTCATGTTAAAAGTAATGGCAAACAGGTTTAAGCAACCAAAATGATTGTTTTCAATGAAAATATGAATGTGTCTTTTTAGTTGTTTTCAAAGGCTATCAAATGCCGAAGAAAAAAAAACATTATTGTGTCTCTGCTTGGCACAATAAACTGTGAATCACAAGAAATCGTGAAAAGGAAAAAGAACGAACCGCAAATGCGGCAAAAGTTCGGAAGATGTACAGAGGCTGACGAAAAAAATCTGAATGGGAATTTCTAATTTTGTTTCAGAAAAGCACAAACAAAAATTAGCGCATTCTTTTGTTTCTACAAACTCTTGTTCGCACAAAAAAATTGCTCTAACGCGATGAGAACTGGATTCTGTAAATCTGTGAAAAATTGACTATTAGTGATAAACTCCGAATTCGTGCAGATTGATTCAGTAAGGTTGCCAGGATATTTCCCTCTGGGCTTTACCAAATTTAGTCAAAACCTCGGAATTATTCAACACAAATCAAGAAAAAAAAAACACTCGAATTTTCTTTTCCATCAAAACACATAAGAAGATTCTAAATCGTTCTTTAGGCTAAAAAACCGTTCACGATTATTTTGTAAAAAGCTTGCTCAAAAACCACGTTTTTTTAACGTAAAAGTAGAAAAAAATAATAACTCAATTTCAGTATTTTTGTTAGATTTGGCAAAAAACAAACAGTAAATAAATCTGGGCAAAATCCGAAATTTTTCAACGAAATCTGGGCTTCCGGGCCGGACTTGTGCTAATTTGTGTATTGATCCGGGCAAGTCAGGGTAAAACCAGACAATCTGGCAACTTTAATGAATGAAAGCGAGCTCAGGAGCCGCTGCTGAAAGCAAACATTGATACAACATAATTTTTCACTTGATTTCATGCAGAAATGTGGAATTTTGAATGGTCGTACTTTTACCCTACATCATTCAATCTTTTGCCCCAAAGGTGGGGTAGAAGAACTTTTCGCAATTATGCATTTTCACATTCTATTATCTTCTTAACCCTTTAACACATAGTGTTGTTTTAAAACAACACTAATCAAAATCCAAGTATCACGAAAACGCGTGAATATTTTTAGTGATGTCCTCACAAAAAATATTCTATAGATTAAAAGAAACTAGCCCATGGTATTTTCTGACGATATTCTAATGTACGTGTGAGATATCGAACAAAGTATGCGGAAAAATTGCAAAAATCAAATTTTTTTATTTTTTTGAAAAAAGTTGTTTTTGGAAAATCGTTGTTATTTCTTAAGATTTGCAAACCAATTTTTTAATATCAATCAAACACCAACACCCTCCTGCACCCTATTTACAAGGCTTTGAACAAATTACCAAAATCGTATTGAAATGAACAAACAATTTCTTAATTTTTTTTAACTTTGATGGGCCATAACTTTTATAATACTCAAACTAACGACTTCTAACCTGTTGAGTTTTGTTATTCATATAAAAATGTTATTATTTCACTAAATCAATAACTGCAACTTTCATTTTAAAAAGTCATGCATTAAAGGGTTTATTTTTTTAAAGTGAGATAAAAGTCTAAGGAACCAATTGCTGTACTTGGCTTTTTGGAAAAACAACTGCTAAATTTTCTAAAAATCGGATAATACTTAGGTCGTACTTTTACCCCACCATGCTCTATTTATTCATGAGAATTATGCTGTTTTGCAACGTTACTCACTGTTCAAAATCCTATTTTTGATCAAGAGCCAGTTCTTTAGGTGTTTAATGATACAATTTATGCTTTTCATGGTTGATTACAAAGCATTCATCAATCCAGCAGTTTTTTTACAGTTGGAATAACAACATATTAAAATTCAGGAATCCTCTTCTGACAAGTAATCAGACAAACGCGTCGATTTCAGAAACAACGAACTTTCCATTCCTTCATCCCTGCCACGATGATGCTCGATTTGTCTATCTATACCAAGATATTTGTCTCTTTAGTTTCGCTAGTATAATTTTTGCGATTATACGGCTCTACAACTTCAAGCTGATAAGGTTTGTGAGACTTGATTTTGGGATTCAATAAAACGATTGAATAGAAAGAAGTCAAGCCACACCAATGCTGATCGACAGGAATATTTTTTGCAAAATATTTTACCAGTTACATTGAAGAGGTAAGGTAAAATATGATATTGACGAAATGGTTTAAAAATTGTCCAACTAAAATTCTCTTCTAAGTTATTTTTTTAGTATTAAAATAAATTGTGCAGTAATTGGTTTGATTTCAAACTTGAGCCATTTTGAAAAAGCTGGAATTGGTTTCGTCCGCCCACAACGGGCCTGCAACTTTATACATCTCATCACACATTCTTGCACTTACTTTTCCGTTTTACTGAATGAAAGGTGTCGAGGGGAAAATAATTTTAGCACGGTTCGTGCAGTCGGTGTGGCGGAAAAAGTTCGCCTCGTAGAACTTTCTCGTTTTTGTGCCCTAGATTAGAGCCAAGATAATCCAACGAGAGCTGTCTGAAAGTTTACATTTCAACTCGCAAGAACCGACACAGAAATTAAGGGTCGTCATGAACTCTTTTGATGGGAGCTGACAGCTTTATTAAATTTCAATGAGCACCAAAGTTGGTTCCTTTTCCGGGATTTTTCTTCTTCTGTTCCAAAAACGACGACGCACGACGGGAAAAATGGCTACCAGACTATCATTTTCCGTGACTGATGATAATCTTTTCGATAGCTTTACCTCGAAATGAGTGGGAAATGACACCACTAAAGTGTTAATGTGTATTTCATGTACCGGGGATCAATCGTGACAAACTGAATTATTCCACCAGCAATGGAATGTTAATATGTCGTGTGCCTCATTTTGCGCCAGCCATACTCTATCAACTGGAATGTTAATTGTGTGTGTGCGTGCATGTGTGATGAACATGAAACCTGACAATTTCTGGAGGCTTTCATAAATAATAATCGTGCGTTTCTTGACTGTGTTCTTTATGATTTTTTTTCGGGAATGCCTAAATGTATACAAATTTAGATTTTTCCCAAATCGGTCTAAAAAAAATCATCATTGAAGTAGTTTCACAAATTCTGTTAACGTGGATTGTTAAGTATATTTAGGATAACAAAGTTTTTCTTTAAAAGTGTATATTTTTCAACTCATGAATAAGCTATTTTACTGCAGCAGAATGTATCCTTGGCGTCGTCTGGTAGCGGATGGTTTCGTCACCATGTCTCGAGACTTTTCCGACCGTTTTTGCCCAACCTTGGCTTTCCGGGAAGCGGTGTCTAGCTAGTAGTGTTTTGCCAACTTTTGCTATCCTGCAGGGAAATTTATTTCCCAATGATGGTGGACACATATGACCGTACGGTGTATGGTTTCATATTTTCATGCTGGCCCTTGCTGCTCATTTTTTGTTGTCCCTTCCTACTGGAATATACTGGTGACATTGGCCCCGATTTTGCAACGTTGTAGAAGAATGATATAGAAGCTTAGCAAAGTGATTAGTGTTTTGATTAAACCTTGTAAATAATTCTTAACTCAATAGATGTTTCCATTCATTTATAATTGTATTTTTTTTTACAAGATGGAAATTTGACTTCAAACCATAACACCCGGGTGTTTGGTGCAGTGAGTGGGTTCGTCCCACTAAAACCACCTTGAGCTTCATATGCCAGATGTGCCCCTTGGTTTCATCCTATTATCAAGGCCGTGCAAACGGATTGGGTATTAGGACTTTGACCCCCCCCCTTTGAAAATTTTTCCAAGTGAAATTTTCACCATAGTTAGCAAGTTAAAAATTGTTCTCGGATCCGGTGAAATTTCGTCTAAAATCACTCTACGCTTGAGACATTTCATTTAACGACACTATATGACGTTAACGGATTGAAACTAACTTTTGATTGTAAATTTCGATTTGCAATTCAATAAACGTTTTGTATTGAAACTGTAAACTTGAAATACAAAAACCCAACCTCGTCTTTAGAATGGGTTTTTATTGAAAAGTAAACTAAACAAGTTGAGAGTTTAGAACCAATCGTTTCTTCAAAATTAATTCATCGAATACTAATTTTACACATAAAAAAGTGGGGGGCCATGTACCAGGTGTTTACCACTAACGATGGTCATCAGAATTAGCAAAGCAAAATTCTAAAACTATCTTTTTTATTACTTAAAATTTTGATTTACAAAAAATCGTTTCATTACAAATATTATGCTGATATTCTTCGAAGAACCAATTTCAGTCTCAATTTGATTTTCAAAATATTCAAAAAGGTTTTGATAAATAACACTAGGCCACAAAACTGACATTTATTCCAAGGCACAAACAATTGAAGGCTGATTTTAACTAATTTGGGTGTCCTGAATCTAAATATGCAATTTTTCTATCAGCTTTTTTTTTTATTGAAATACTTCTTGAAAAAGTTAAAATCATTTAAGAAATTCCTTCACTTAAAAAGAAATTAAATCAAAAACATAACATTTTAAAACAAAATTTTTAATTCAATTATAAAATTTTCTCAAGACTTTGAAGTTTTAAAATTTAAAGTTCACCGAAAAAAGTTATACAAATTTAAAAGAAGTTTTAAACCAAATTGAATTTTAAATAAATTTTGGTATTGTAATGAATGACGCCTCTGTAGCATTTCATCAATCTCCTAGAAACATTCACATCATATTAAAATGATTCACAACAGTTTTCCGGCTGAAAAACGGTTTTTATTTAATTAAGATTCACGAAGTTATGACTGTTTATTATTCCTGAAAATAAGGGACAAACATCTCAAATGTCTCCGGTCAAACTCGATGGCAAATTTGAATTTCTGAGAAAATTGCACATAAGATAAGTAATCTTTCGAGGCTTCCAACCTACATTTTTTTTTTTTGGGATTTGGGGTTGAAGTTTATTATATTTTGCTAATATTATTATTATGAAAATCAAGGGGTTCGTTGATGACATAAAATACAATTCTTTAAGATTTGTCGTCTTGAAATTTGAGAAGCAGTGATTTTTCAGAACAATCTTTAAATTATTCGCATAAAATGTTGAGTTATTTAATGGTCAGGATAAAGGATTTCAAAATAAATCTGGTAAAAAGAAGTCCCTCAAAGCCAAAGCAGTTTAAGCGACTTTGGAACTTTTCAGACATTGCAGGTTGCACGACTTTCATACATACATATGTTTTTCAACGAGTTTAATAATCTCAAAACTTAAATTTTCTAAAAAACATATTCAAGGAAATTTAAAGTGTCTTCGAATATAGGTTGAATTAGTGAAAATCAACATTGAGTGCAAAAAATATGAAAATTCTGTTAATTAGAGCACAAAAATTACTAGTTAAATGTAAATATTTTTTTTTATTTTTTTCTTCTCAAGGATATTAAATGTAAATATTTGCTTATTCAGCAACAAAAACTTGTCATATTAAAAAAAATCCGAGGTTTTTTTTTCAGTTTCGTGTAGGGGGAAGTGTTCCTAAATGCGCATGTTGGGTAATATGCGCATATAGCCGATTGACGATATGGCTGGAGATTCAACATATCTAATTAGTGCAGTTTGAGGGTAATACGCTATTGAAACATGGCATGAAGAGATTTCATTGTTATATAAAGTCAAAAAAAGTTTAAAAATTCAAACAAGATTTTTGTCAGTTTTGTTGTAATATACTGAACTTTAATTATCGTGCGTACAGATTCTGTGAACAAAAATTTCAATGGTTTATCTTTCTTATTCATCTGGAAATCGGAAATTCAACAAATTGAAGCTTTTGACAAAGTTGTAAATGATAAGATATTGGAATAAGAGACAGGTTCTGAATGCCTAATCAAGGCAGGTTAAATGCCTATTTCAAGAAAAATGGATTAGTCTTATAAATTTTTTACTTTTTTTCATTGAAACATTAAATCTACGCTCAAATCACTATCTTATAGCGAAAAAAGAAGAACTTCCATGAACCATGAAATATGGTCATATGGCATACCTAACTATGTTTCATGCAAAAAAACCCAGTGATGTAAAAAAAATTCACCAAAATTTCAGCTTTGACGTATGCTTAACATCCATTTCTACAATTTTCAATTGAATAATATCAAAATATTGCAAATGTTAATGAAATATCGCTAAAAACATAAATATGCGCATTTAGCCCGCCAAATATTTTGAATTGTTGTAGGACAACGAATAACATTTCATTGGTACAAGTTAGATTTGTTTTTCGTTTACATGAAATGTATTGCAACAGCCAAGAAATATTTTAAAAATCCAAAGTTAAGTTTTTTTTACTTTCAGTACATTGCTAGTTGAATAAAAAATTTGATTTTCCGTACAAACCTCCTTACAAAATCAACACATTTTGCTCTAATTTAGAGCTCAATGAATCGGTTCCAAAATTTGTATTGCGTTTTTAGCAGTCGAAACAACCAAATAAAGTTATTGAAGGCATCAAAATTTATAAATTTTTAATTTACATACAAATGTTGCAACAATGGGACAGGACGAGATTGAGCGGAACAATTGGTGCACGAACCGATATTTTCCCTAATTTTGTATGGATCGTATTTTTTTTCATAATCATGGTGTGAACATTGTTTAAAAACTTTTAGTATAAAAATCCCATAAAGAAAAAATGTTTTGTTCTAACGTTAAACCTTATTTGCCGTAGAAGGAATCTTAAGGTTTTGTTTAACAATTAGCTCAAAAACCACGCGAAAAAACAAGAACAATTAAAACTGTCGTTAGATGAATATTTTACAGCATAAAATATCGTAAAAAGCCTTATTTCATAAGTAAACATTCCAATCAACACAACTCAGTATTATTTTTAGGGAAAAGTTAAAACCCTTCAATTGAAGATGAAGTTAAGAATTGTAAATTAGGATGAATATTCAATAACAATCATTATCATTGTTCCAACAAATTTTAACTATAGATAATTTTTTAGCTGATCTGACATTTTTTTAGAATACATTTTTTTTTTATTTTTGTTTTGGAAATATTTATTCCAAATTTGAAAACTAGTCTGCTTACAATTTATTTTGAAGCAAGTTTCTAGTTCAAAATAAGGAACATCATTTTGAAAAAAATATCGATGACTAATTGGAAAAAACATGGATTCAAAACATTTAATATGATTTGTTTTAAAAATTTTGATTCAATTTATCAGTAGAATTTAAAATTTTTGAGTCTGTGTGAGAAAGAAAATGTTGTTAGAAATAAATTTTCTGATTTATTGTGTATTTTTGGTATTATAATTTTTTTCAGCTAGATTTGATTTTCGGACCCCCCCCCCCCATGGATCATAGCTTCATCATCCTTTTTCCTTTTTCCTCTTTCTTATTTTCGGTCTATCTCCTTTCTCCTCTTTCTCCCTTTCCTCCAACTTCAGGCTGGAACAGAAGGCCCTGAACGTGTGCCGGTGAGGTAACGCTTTCAAAGTAACTTGCGCCCGCCACAGTATCTACTCCCGCGGGATTTCTTACCACCAAAGCATGGTCGATTGAAAAACAACTAAGTTAGAATCCCGTCACGACCACCCCGGATAGTTTTTTTCTCCGCTTCCTTGTGCTGCAGGAAAGTAAGCTGAGTACGTGAGACCTTTTAAGCATCATCACACGTATGAGTCCAGATTAGGGTTATACCGCGCCCTAAGATCACTTTGATTTTGAATTGTGGTGTCATACATACCAGGATCACAGGCCCAGGTCAGGTAAAAGTTGAACTTTCCATACTTCCGATTCACCCTGAAGTCGCGGGATTAGCCTATGCGTACATCTTGCGTTGTTCGATGCGTCCAAGGTGCACAAGGAGGAGTGCCTGAGAAAACGTATTCTTCCGTACATTAGATCTCACAAAGGACCAGTAAAGTTTTGGCCTATGATGAGTGGTATTCGACGAAAAATTCGAAATTTCATCAAAATCACACCTAATAATTTTTTTTGGAATTTTTTCTATAAAGCGCAATAAAAAACCTACATTTTTAGTACAAAACATCTTATTTTCGTTTACATAGCTTCGAGATAGACCCGTTTTAATGCGTCCAGATTTAAGATGATTGTGGTGTCATACAAGGCTTAGGTCCCAGGCTCAGGTCAGGTAGAAATTGACCTCTCCATACCTCCCAGTCAGAAAGCCGCGTGATTAGCCTAGCGTCCGTCTTGCGTTGTTCGATGCGTGCCATTGCTCCTACCACTCGACTATTGACGCTGCTCGTTGAGCTATACACACTCCTCCATTAGCTTTTGCTTCGTAACACTCCTTATCCTCCATCAGAGTTATGTCGATTGGAATTATGCCTTTGATGACAAAAGCTCCATCTGCTGAGATGGTTTTGTAAGCGCAGGAAACTTGCATGGCTATCAGCCGATTTGTACTCGGTTATTTCGATCTTTTGCGCTCTACCTCAATGGCAGAGCTCCAGGCCGCTCCTCCGCAACGTAGTTGCGATAGTGTTACGCTCGCAAGGAGACGTCTCTTGCTACTCTTCGGACCATGAAAATTCGGCATAATCCAGGGCAATGAGTCGATGACGTCGCGTTAACACCTCATTAACCCTGTGGAACACCCGCTGTTAGGGCAGTAGATTCGTAAGTTAAGACACGATTTTCGAAGAAGCTTCCAGTTATCCTGCAGAAAGTGTTGGGAACACGTATCCTGTGAAGCTCTGTGGCAATAGCTCCCCAGCTGGCAGTTTTGAAAGCATTCTTAACGTCGATAGGCGCGCTTTGCGTACTCTGTTACTATTCGGATGGCGTCCACTGTAGATCTTCCTTCCCGAAGACCGAACTATCTGTTCGACGGTTCACTTTCATCTTCTGTGTAGATCGTATGTCTGTTGAATATTATCCTCGCCAGTAATATGTAGCAGACAATAGGGGCATGATCATGGGTTCACCTGGATTCTGGAGAGGAGTTGGAACCAGCATCAATCCGCGACCAGTGAAGGGTGACTCCGCATCTGAGTAGAGTGCGTCAGAACTTAGCAGTAAAGCGTACAAGAATAAGACTTTACTTCCTGCGTACACCGAGCTGAGTTTTGTAAAGCCCCGGATGTGTGCTGTGACAGGCGCGTGATCAGGATAAGCTGCTCTCGATCGGCACACGGACGGGCAAAGAGGAGAGGGCCTCGAGTCAAACCAAACGGAGCTAAAGGTCTTTTAGTAAAGGTCGCATGATAGTCGTGGTAACCAAGCGAGCTCCAAGTTACGAGTAAAGGCCGGACCTCAAGTCGTCAGAGGAGAAGTCCTTAGTCTTGAGTCGTAACAAGTGGCATATACACTGCTGGTGTGAAGTATGGCTAGAAGCTCCAGGTGGACTTTAGGGACGTAGGGGTACATAGTATCTAGAGTCGACCAATTGCACCCATGGACCCAGAATAGCATATCTACTGGGGAGATGCGATGGCTCGCCGTGTCTTGGAATAGCATATGTACAAAGGATTTACCACTTGGGAGATCAACAAATAGAAGAAAGACAAATGGGTCTGTACGATGCTGGGTGTACTGGGAATTTTCCCGGTTTCGGTAACAGCATTAACTACGTCGTTTTTCATAGGTTGGGGAAAGATCCTTGACACCATTCTGAAAGTATCCGAAATGGTCTGCACCGCCGCTTTCAGCACTGAGCTTGGAATTTTTTTAGCGATAGCCACAAGTTCCTCGTTGTTATTGACTCGATGTCGTGGACTCCCGCGTCGTACGGGGTTATTAGCCACTGCGTCGGGCCGTTCTGCGGAAAAATAAGTGCAACAATCTCCTTCAATTTTTCCTGACACCTATCGGTAGGCGACCTTGGGCCACCGTATTCCGCCAGTGAAACTTTATAGGTTTGACCACATGGGTTATCATTTACGCTCTGTAACAGTTTTTTTTCTCGTAGGGGAGAGCCCACTGCGACCAGTAGCTCTGTAACTCTGTAACAGTTCCCTTCATTTGTTCTTATAGCTTGCTTAAGTTCCCCCCTTTTTTTAGTAGGTAACCATAGGTGGTAAATCCTGGTTTACGGATGGTATTCCAAGGCAT
The DNA here is from genome assembly GCF_029784155.1 of Uranotaenia lowii. Classification (NCBI taxonomy): domain Eukaryota; kingdom Metazoa; phylum Arthropoda; class Insecta; order Diptera; family Culicidae; genus Uranotaenia; species Uranotaenia lowii. The sequence continues at coordinate 93,800,480 of NC_073693.1, read as the reverse complement.
GCCTACCCACCGCGTCGCCCAGTTTGCTACTCTGGGTTCAAGGGTACGATGGGAAGACTCAAGATATACTCCGTGTATACTCCCTAAACTTCACCTGGGGCCGCAGACCTAGTTCCCACCTCGAACTGTTCAACACACTATACTTCTATAGTGGGAAGGCTAGACAATACTCATTGACAATACCACTTTGAGCAAAACAATTCATCCTTACGACTTGACGTCTGAACTCTCCTCTAACGACTTGAGACTTGACATGGAGATTCTTACATAAACCTCTCCTCTTCGTGACTCGAAGCCTGATCTCTCCTCTAACGATTCGATATCCGATCCCTCCTCGTAATGTCTCGATGTAGCCACTTATACCCATCCTCTTGTTGATTAAAGATCTGATCTCTTCTCTTGCGACTCGAGACCCGACCTCTTATCGTAAAGACTCTCGGTTGACCACACAAACCTCTCTTCCTGAAGACTCAAGGCCTGGCCCCTCCTCTAAAGACTCGAAACCCGACCTTTTATCTCCAGGATTCGAGATTTGTCACCTTTATGTCCGTCGTGTGCCGATCGAGAGCAGCTTATCCTAGACCCGCGCCTGTCACATCACACACGCGGGACTAAACATGTTTGTCGCCACGCTAATTTTGGTAGTTTTACTAGCCGGGCCCAAAGAAATTTTCAGAGAGAGAAAGCAAAGAGGGAGAACTCCCATATTTGAAACGTGTGGCGAAGCTGAGCGGTAAACTCAAGTAAGAGAGCGTCACACGCTTTTTGATGTGACGGGGCCCCCCAGGAAATACACTCGTCACCCGAATATGGGTGCCGTGGCGACGAACGTGTTAAAGCAACTACTCGGATGATTCCCGACGAAGACGTCATGCTACACCGACTCGAATGGCTCATCCGGCGTCGAGAGCCACTTTACCCGTGGGTATTCCCCGATCGTGGAATAACCCCTTTCCATCGATTTCCACTGCGAAGAAGGTCAAGTCTTATTCCCGCAGCTTTGGTCGTTGGAAACCACACTACTCGAATATTCCCCGAAAATGGAGCATCCTACGCACGAACGCGGCGTATCCACGGCATTCGCTGCACAGAAGATGTGGCCTTATCTTTGTAGCCTTAAACTGCGGGGTCGGACGCACACTACCGCCGGATTTCAGCTTCATACGCTAAAGCGTATCGTCTGGTGATCGCTGTGCGTGTAGTGAAGCTGTGCGACTTTACTATGGTTGAGGTTTAGCTGGATTATCTCCAGTTTTACTGGCTTGTTTTTGCCTTTTTATATACTGGGTAGTCCAAACCACCAGTTTCGGGTCCCCTTTTCACCGTATCTTCGACAGCTTCGTGACTGATCAGGTCCGTTGCAGATTCAGAATTGATGGCCTAAGTCCCAGCAATTGAAGCTGCCTTGCATCTGTTTCGGTACCCTGGGCGACGTTCTAAAGTGCACTACTGACCACACAACTCTTACACTACTTACCGTCAGTAGCTTGTTGGTCGCTGTTGGTTAGAGACGAATCGTTGCAATCTAGATTCCGCCGAATTGCTTTCTGAGCCTTATATCTACTGGTTTGCTGTTTATGCCACTATGCTGGAGAGTGCTTGTTCGAGCTCCTCCGCAGTGGTAAACTCATCCAAGTCCTTGCATTCATTAGAGGTGACCTGCGACAGTGCTCGGACAGCCGATTTTTCGCCAGGGTGCTTTCAACAAGCTACTTAAAGTCGGCGCTTTTTACCGCTGTGTTCTTTAGCTCGAAGAGCAGTTCGCCTTTCGGGTGCGGTTGGGTTACTTTGGCTCTGCATACATGCACCATAGCAACAACTTTTAAACATTGAAAATTCTTATAACGTTTAAACCACTTGTTACAGCTATAATACTTTTTAACTGAAAAGTTTTACTGTGGTAAAATAATACTGTTGAGACTACTTTACTTCAAATACTGATTCAATCATATTTGGAACTGGAATTATCGATAAAAAATAATCAAAAATAGAAGAACCATTAATAAATGTTCCTATAACGAACTTTCACCTATTTGAATTCCCATCATAACTCATATCTAGAGAGCCGCCACAAACTTCCTAGAACCCATTCAAAAACTTTTATGAAATTACCTGTTAATTTTCGGTTCATTTGACCTTTCCTGGGCGAGCAACAAAAAAAAAACTCTAACCTTTCATTTTCGATTGTTTCAACTTTCAACTAAACCCTCCACAAACACACAAACATATTCGAAGGAACCAAACAAAAACTGCCATTATAACGGGGCTCGGATAAGAAACTTCAACCGTAATCCCATTTTCAGCGAGGATGGTCCAACAACCCCCCTTACTTTGGTGGAGTCCGAACCCACCCCTTTGATTGACTTTCAAGAGGCTCAACGTTGAAGGTGTGGGAACAGAGCGACATAAAGTCGTAATTTTGAAAACTTTTCCAACCCCCAACCAACATGAACCCACTAACGCTAACCGAAAGAAAACAAAACCGAACCCGAAAGGTTTCAACCTATTTACAGACGATAAATTATGCGCTGACCTCGATTGTGACGCGTTCCTGGCCTGTTTGCCTTTGAGGCTTTCCACACTACTGGGAGGTTTCTAGGATTTTTTTTCTCTCTAGGTTTGTTTTTGTTCCAACGCTTCAGGAAAAAGTTGGAAAATGGTTACATCGAACCAGGTTTTCGAACTTCCCCCAAGAGGGGTTGATTTCCTCTCCTTGAGTTATCCTTAGATGAATCACATATACGTGATGGTACGTGAAGGTAAGCTGCAAAACTGGCCGGCTAAAAGGAAACTTTTTTTTATGGCTTTATTAGAGGCAGTGGTTTTAAGATTCAGTCTAGGGTCTTACAGTATTTCCGGTTGTGTGGGAATCACTGATAAGTTACATAGTAGGCAGTTTTTTTTGTTTCGATCCAGCAATCGAAGAGGATTTGTATATAGTGGGATCGACTATGTTTGCCTATACGGCATAAGACTTTCCATAGCAGGTAAACAGTAAAACCACTTGCGTGAAAGTTGTTTGGTAAACGATAAACTTTCAATCAAACCTGTAGAGGTCTTTGTTTTTCGGCAAAGCTAGATATATTAAATAAAAATCTATTCTTTTAACCTAGGAAACCTATAGATACCACAAAATGTACTGTAAAATGCAACTTATTGCTGCATTAGACTGAGTCGATTTGGGGTCATTTTGAAATTTCTCAAACCCAGGGTTCTAGAAAGTTTCACCTTGGTCTAAAACTCATCCATGATTTTTTGCAAAATTATTAAGTAACGTTTACATGAGTAAATTTGAACTTTTAGGTTTGTATGGGATAATTGAATATTTTGTACTTAAAAATTAACATCATTTTTGTTTAGTCTGTGGAACCGAGCCAGTTTATGGTTTGTATGCTAATTTATAAAATTCCTTAAGGAAATTTTTCGCTCAACAACTTTGTTGAAGACTGTAACTTCGTATCTTATTAGGCAAAAAAGTTATTAGCTGTTTAACAGGGGTATGTCTTTTCGCATTGATTAACAATAAATTCAATTGACATCTCTACTTGAGCCTCGCGAAGTGTTGCATGGAAAGTAGTCACGCAATACCTCGCTAGGCACTCTGCAGGGATGTCAATTGAATTTATTGTTTATCAATGCGAAAAGACATACCCCTGTTAAACAGCTAATAACTTTTTTTCCCAACAAGATACGAAGTTACAGTCTTCGACAAAGTTGTTCAGTGGAAAATTTCCTTTAAAAAATTTATAAATTGGCACAAAAACCATCGGCTGGCTAGGTTCCACAGATGAAACAAAAATGAGGATGATTTTTCAGTACAAAATATTCAGTTTTCCCATACAAACCTAAAAGTTCAAATTTACTCATGTAAACGTTACATAAAAAATTTGCAAAAAATCATGCATGAGTTATAGACCAAGGCGAAACTTTCTAGACCCCAGGGTTTGAGAAATTCCAAAATTACCCCAAATCGACTCAGTCTATTGCTGCATGCACCAGAAAATTGAAGGTTAACTTCACGCTAATTTTGCTTGTTTCTCTTCAAATCATACTATACAGTTCGCCGGCAGTTCGATTATTTTGTACCGTGCCCCCCGATTAGGGTGACAATGGATATAGGAGAAAAATTTCGTGGTCGAATTTCGCAAACCGACTATATACATTTTGTATATTGGCCCAAAACATTGACCTGAACAAAATTTCAGCTGAATTGGACTTGATTTAGGGTTGCCTCAAAGTGCTCTAAGTTTAGATATTTTGACCCTCAAAAATCACTACGGCTAGTTATAAAAAATGGCTAAATCCCAAAAAATTGATTTTTGGCCATAAATTTTCTTCTGAGTTAACACCAGATCTTGACATTTCATCCATTTTAAGCCATTTGGCATCAAAATTAAAAACTCCGATTAACTTTGATTCCCTTTTACGTGATTTTTAAAATTTTTAAGTCACTAATAATCAAAGGTTTGAAGAACCTCTTAGCTGAATGAAACTATTATTTCAAAGTAGTCGAAGATTCCTTTGAATTCAGCTACAGTATTTGAAAGACCCAAATACTAGTATTTCACTAGCTACTTGCTAGCATCCTCAGTGGGTTATCGACTGAAGAAAGTGTATCATTTCCCTCCCTTAAATTGTCCATCTGAATTATTTGTAGGTAAAAAGAACCTTCGAATGCTCGGCAAATGTGCCGTTGTCAGTTTCTTGGGCCTACCTACCCTTTTCTGGGTGTTGTCAGGTAGATTATTATTGTTACCCGCCCTATTTTGGGCGTTGTCATGTAAATTATATTTCTTCTTACCTAAGAACTTGAACAGCCAACTATGACCTGGTCCGTTGTCTCCGTCAAGGGGGGTACATAGAAGGTGATACGATCTCTCATATTTCAGAATCAGCCATGTCGATTGCTTCGTTGCGTTTGTTTACATTTAATCCATGGAACAGTTGAGACCTGAGCATGCCTTCTCTTTTTAGCACACTGCTAATTTGTAAACAAAGATAACGAGCATCACCCCACTTCACCGCCCTCTCCACGCCTACTTACTTTAGAAGTCAGAGAACCTAGTAATTGAATGACCTTGGTCTCCGTTCAACAGATTAGCTGAATTTTGATTGAAAATTTCAATACTTTCCGCTACATCTAACTTCAGCGAATTACTGTTCAACGATCGAAGTAAAGAAATATTTTCTTGATCGATCAAATGGCCTGTTTCACAAATGTGTAATGCTACTGAAGATCTAGGATTCTGTGAAGGGAGAACTTTTTTCTTCGAATCTGATTTGGCAATTGCCAAATGTTCTTCGAATCTCTCTATTAACTTCCTTTTTGTTTGTCCAATGTATACCTTATCACAGTCAGAACAACTGATCTTGTACACACCGGATCTATGCAAAAGTTCCACCGGATCTTTTGTTGATCCTAAAATGGATTTCAATTGATTATTGGAACTACTAAAAACCAATTCAATATCAAATTTTGTTAACTTGGATCGTAATTCAAGAGCATTGAAGCTATTAAATTCCATCGATCTCCGTTGAAACTCGTTTTGAATTGGAGTTAAAGTAGTGAAGGATTTTCTCTGAAGAATTTTTTGTTTTTTGTTGATGATGACTTGAATAGAACTGGATTGGTATCCATTCTTATTAGCCGTTTGGAAGATATATTGAAGTTCCTTTCTACCCCTTCTTTTGAGAGAGGAATCGAATTCATTCTGTGGATCATATGATGGAAAGCGGCCATCTTATGTCCGAATGAATGATTAGAGGTGCTCGGGATAACCCTCATAGTATTGGTTGGTTTCCTGTAAATCTCAAAATTGAAAAGATTATCTTCTCTCTTTATGAGAACGTCCAGGAAAGGGATTTTCTTATCCTCTTCCACTTCACAAGTGAACTTGATATTCTTATGTAAACCATTTATGGCTGTCAGGAGTTCCTCAAGAAAATCTTTGTTTACTACACAGAAAATATCGTCGACGTATCTCCACCATTTTTCGGGTAGTAAATCCTGTTTTTCAAGAGTTTCCTCCAAGTGAGCCATAAACAGTTCACAAAGAAACGGAGACAACGGGTTTCCCATTGGAGCCCCTTTTGTCTGTCTATAGAACAGATCCCTAAACTTGAAATATGTCTGTCCCATACACAAGTCAACAAGTTTCTTGTAGTTTCGCACTTTGAGTCTCCAAGCGCTGCCACTATGTTGTTGAAGCAACCAATCCTCTAACAGATTAGAAGCTTCTTTAACTGGGACGCTTGGAAATAGTGCTGAAACATCAAAAGAAACCATGATATCATCCTCCTCTATGTTGCCTGAGGCTTGAAGTCTACTCTAGTTTTAAGTCAATTATTGACAATTTTTTTCATTCAATTAAAATTTTTCCGATTCCCTTCGGTCCCTCTTTTGGTGATTTTTGAGGGTAAAAAAAGAGCGCTTTGAGGCACCTCTAAATCAAGTTTTATTGAGCTGAAATTTTGCACTTGTCAGTTTTTTTAGCCAATCTACAAAATGTATATGCTGGGTTTGCGAAATTCGACATGACCCATTAAGCTGCCGCCCTACCCCCCATATGTTACTCGAGCTTGAAGGTCGAGCCGAGCGATATTTGTTTCCATCATGTGCACACCCTTGAAAGTTCTCGATTTGCCTCCGGGAATATGAGAAAAGTCCGTATAGAACGTGATATAAGCCAACTTTTCACACCGATATAGAGGAAGACATTTAGCCGAAAGGGGCAAGAAATGAACTTAAGTTATGATTGGATTTCAAGAAGAGCTATGAAATGGTTATAATAAAGAGTAATAAAAAAGGGTTTAAATTTGAAGACGTTTTGTTTCTTAGTATTATGGAAGAAATCACTCATAACGACGAAACGTGAATTTTTTTTACTAACCTTTATTTCATAAGTCAAATCGGGCGCTGAATCCTGAAATGAAATAAAAAAAATCTCCATAAAAAAGTTTATCAATTATGCTCAAATAATTGTTTTTTGGTGAAAGTAAGAAAGCATCTACTACAGTGATAAAAACTCCTATGAACTCATACATAGTTTTTAGGTTTATTTTTATTTGAATTCGAACACAACTCAAATAAATTGTCATTAGCATTGTAAACGCAAAAAGCATTTTGCTGAGTCAGTTGGTTAAAATGGAAGAAGTGAGCATTGAAATTGAATTCAGAAGAGCGGAGATGAAAACAATTTAGTAAAAAAAAAAAATCTGTGTGGAATCCGGGTCCGGTGGACAAAACTTTGGACCGGAATGCCATGCGTGCTTACGCTGTTAAGAATACTGCCTCAGTTCAGGATGTGACCCAAAACGTGGATTCTTTCTCAGTACTGTTTTGCGTAACAAGGTTAGATTCGGTTATAAGACATATACAAAGCAGACGCCAAATCAAAAATAAGCTGCTTCCGTGTTTATACTACTCACTGTTCATTTTATATCGTGCTTAGGCTTTATAGGTCCTATAGTTGGATAAATATTTTTCGAACGTCGTTTTTGTAATGTTTATGGAGATTTGATTGAGATAAGCGCCTCAAAATATTACAAGATAATTTTGAAAAGAGTGGATAAATCCATATTAAAATTTCAAGAACAGACACAGAGAGGGTATTTTTTTCTTTAAGTTTAGTATGCTTTGGCTATTACAAGAAAATGTTTCATCTAAATACTAACAAAGATATTTGAAGTTTTAAACCTTAAAAATCACACAATCTTTCAAGTGTGGGTCCCGGTGAGGCGGTAAAATTTGTCTGATCTTATGAAATAACATATACAGTGGCTTCCAAAAATTAGTGTACTCTATAGAGTGTTCTAACATTGCATTATGCCTTGGAATGTGAGTTCTCAAATTTAAAATGACAGATTTGAGTGTGGAGAACGAACTTTTTTATCGGACCTACATAAAAATCATTTTTGGAGGTTCAGCAATCTCGGCCTTTAAAACAGTCCTTTAAAAAAAATATAAAAAAATCTAAATCCTAATTTTGTTACGAAATTTATGTATGGATTTTTGGCTACACGTGAGAAAATTAAAAAAGATCAAAATCTATTTTCAATCAGCTAGCTATTTTCTAAAAAAAAAGTTTATGACCATCAATTTTATCTTCAACTGGTCAACATGTATACCTAGCGAAGCTTTCTATTATTATGGATGCCATTACAAGGTGCGAACTTTTGTACACTTCAGCTTTGCTATTTACGTTCCAATCGTTTTTAACCTTCCAAACCTTTTCGGGTCGATATGACCCGAAGCGCAGATTCAAAGCATCTTAATCATCATTCCAATATACTTACTTACTTACTTAATGATCCCGCGCCGATCCTCCGGTGCATAGGGCCGTGGTAAAAGACCTCCACTGTTGACGATCCGGAGCCAGCGTCTTCACCTGGTCCCAGTCAAGATTCTCGTCGACAGTTCGGATTTCAGCGGCTAGGCTTCGCCGCCACGAATTTCTGGGTCTGCCTCTTCTTCGATGACCTTCTGGATTCCAATCTAGCGCCTCTCTGCAAATCTCGTTTTCATCTTTTCGCAGCGTGTGCCCAATCCATCTCCACTAACGTTCCCGAATCTCGATTTCTAGCGCCTTTTGAAGACACCGGCGATGTAGTTCCTCATTCGAGATCCAGTTGCCAGGCCACCAAGCGCGGATGATATTCCGCAGGCAGCGGTTTACAAATACTTGCAGTTTTCGCGTCGTTACCGCATATGTGCACCAAGTTTCGCACCCGTACAGCAATACGGATTTGACGTTTGAGTTGAAGATTCGGATTTTCGTTCGTAGAGAGATCTGGCGTGACCGCCAGATGTTCCGGAGACTCGCAAACGCAAATCGGGCCTTTCTGATCCGTGTTTCGATGTCTTTTCTGGTACCACCATCAGGCGTTATCTGGCTACCAAGATACTGGAAGCACTCCACTTTCTCAACTTGTTGCCCAGCTACCATGAAACTGGAGGGATTTCCTGTGTTGATCTCCATCGACTTGGTCTTTCCGACATTGACTTTGAGACCTGCTGCCTTGGAACTTTCGGTGAGGTCGTCGAGTTTGCTCTGCATATCTGGTTGTGTTTGGGCGAACAAAACAATATCGTCAGCCAGGTCAAGGTCGTTCAGTTGCTCCATTGTTGAAGGATTCCACGGCAATCCTCGGTTCGGTGCACAGTCAATCGATCCAATCAGAATCTCATCCATTACGATTAGAAAAAGTAGCGGTGATAGAATACATCCTTGTCTCACTCCAGCAGTTACCGGGATTGGTTCGGACAAGACACCGTCGTGCAAGACCTTGCACGAAAATGCCTCATACTGTGCTTCGATGAGATGGACTAGTTTCTCTGGGACCCCTCGTCGCCTTAGAGCCGCCCAGTTGTTTTCATGGTTAAGTCGGTCAAATGCTTTTTCGAAATCAACGAACACCAGCAGAAGAGAGTCCTGGAATTCGTTGATTTGTTCCAGTATGATTCGTAGCGTTGTGATGTGGTCCACACATGATCGTCCGGATCGGAATCCAGCTTGTTGCCGTCGGAGTGTAGCGTCGATTTTCTCCTGGATCCTGTTCAGGATCACTTTGCAGAGTACTTTGAGGGTTGTACAGATCAACGTTATGCCTCGCCAGTTACCGCACTCTGTCAGGTCTCCTTTCTTCGGGACCTTAACGAGGATACCCTGCATCCAGTCGGCCGGGAATGTTGCAGTATCCCAGATGTCAGCGAAAAGGCGGTGCAACATTTGTGCTGATAGGGCAGGGTCGGCTTTCAGCATTTCAGCAGGGATGCAATCGATCCCAGGTGCTTTGTTGGATTTCATGTTTTTGATTGCCGCTTTTATTTCAGCCAGCGAAGGCGCTTCCGAGTTGACGCCATTTATGCGACTTATTGTTGGCGCTTCGAGCTGCAGATTCTGTTGGCCATCGCTATTCGTGACTCGGAAGAGTTGTTCAAAGTGCTCAGTCCATCGTTTGAGCTGATCTGTTCGATCGGTCAATAACTGACCTGCTCGGTCTTTTAGCGGCATTCTTGCATTAGTCCTTGCACCACTAAGGCGGCAAGAAATGTCATAAAGTAATCGGATATCTCCATTGGCGGCGGCTCTTTCTCCCTCTTCGGCTAGGGAGTTTGTCCAGGCTCTCTTGTCTCGTCTACAAGCTCGTTTAACTGCCTTTTCCAGCTCCGCATATCGTAAGCGGGCGTCTGCTTTGGCTGACCCGGTACATGCCTGCTCAATTCCGACTTTCGCCTTTCTCCGATCATCGACCATCCTCCAAGTTTCATCCGCGTCCATTCACTCCTTCTTCCACAAACTTTACCGAGAGTACCATGGCTCGTCGTGATAAAGGCATTCTTGATTCCACACCACTGTTCTTCGACTGTTCCGTCTGTCGGCAGCTCCGAGGCTCGGGATTCTAGCTGTTCAACGTATGCCCTTTTCACCTCTGGGTTCTCCAACCGGCGGACGTCGTATCGACACCCGACTTTCTCCTCGCGCCGTTGGACACGTGCAACTCTCAGTCGTATCTCGCCAAGGACGAGGTGATGGTCAGATGCAATGTCTGCGCTTCGCTTGTTGCGGACATCAAGAAGGCTCCTTCTCCATTTTCGACTGATGCAGATGTGGTCAATTTGATTTTCTGTTCGGCCATCTCGGGATACCCAAGTGACCTTATGTGCTGGTCGATGGGGGAAGAGCGATCCACCGATCACCATGTTGTTGTTGCCACAAAATTCTACAAACAGCTCTCCGTTTTCGCTCATCTGTCCTAGGCCATGGCGCCCCATGATGCGCTCAAGGTCCTGATTGTCGGAGCCAATCTTTGCGTTGAAGTCGCCCAAATGGATTTGAATGTCACCCTTCGGAATTCTCTCAACCACGCTGTTCAGTTGACTGTAAAACTGCTCTTTCTCCTGCAAGTCGGCAACGTCAGTTGGCGCATAACACTGGACCATTGTAAGGTTTATAACCCGTGTTCTAAATCTGGCTACGATTATTCTTTCGTTTATCGGTTCCCATCTAATGAGGGCCGCGTAGGCCTGCGGGCTTAACAGGAAACCAACTCCTCGTTCCCGAGTAGCATGTTCTCCTCGTATGCCAGAGTAAAGCAGGACTAGCCCGGATTGTGTCTTGTGTTCTCCAGTATTAGGCCAACGGACTTCGCTCAGTCCCAGAATTTCAAGCTTGAGGCGGTTAGCCTCTCTAGCAAGTTGTTCCAGTTTGCCTTGTTGGGCAAGGGTTAAAACATTCCAAGTTCCAATTCGTGTCCGTGTTTTCATGCTAAAAGTCGTCGCCAAAGTTCCAGGTCGGTCATTTCTTTCGGATTCCGTAACAATTTCAAATCGGGAGCAGTAGGTTGTTAGCCTAAAGTCCCTATCCCGCGATGGGGTTGCCATCTTGGACTTAGCTGGCGGGAGCCGCATTTCATAAATTCAGCCGCTTGCTGCAAGACAGACGCTGTTTGAGCCGCCCCTGACCTGGAGAACAGACGCTCGGTTGTTGTTGCACGCCGCCCCTGACCTGGGGAACAGACGCGTGCGGCCACCTTCTCAGTCTGCATGCGACCAAAGCATCCACCGGGGTTGGGTACCCGATCTCCGCTTAGGTTACTCGCACCCCAGCCGGCACCGCGGGGAGGTAGAGATAGTAGTTGTGAATAAGAGGTGATAGTGCTTCATTCCAATATACCTACAGAAGAACTGAGACTTTTAGAAACCAACTATGTTCTATGAAAATGATAATCAAATTACGGAAAAAAACATAAATTTTAGTTGAGAAACTCGGTTTTTTGAGATGTGAGATACAACGAAGCAAAACCAAAGTTTGATGTCTTATTTTTAAGTAAGATTTTTTTCTACCGGACAATCCAGAATAGAGGTCAATCGTTTCATCGGACCCCCACAAATTATACATAGTCGGATAGATGTATTTTTGGTCACTACAGTACAAAGTGTTTACATGAGTTAACGACGAGGAGGGGTTGCATTAGTTCTGAAGTTTAACACGATCGTCGCCATGGGACCCATATTCGTTTGACGGGTGTATTTTCTGGGGTGGAGGGCGGTGGTTGGGGGCGTTGGGTTCCTTCACATCAAAAAGCGGATGACGCTCTCTTACTCAAGTTATCCGCTCAGTTTAGCCACACGTTGCAAATTAAGAAGTTCTCCCTCTTTATTTTCTCGCTCCGAGAATTTCTTTGGGTCCGGTTAGTAAAACTACTAAAATCGGCGTGTCGACGAACATGTTAAAAGGAATTCTGAGACATCGTGTTCTGAAGAAGCATGAAAAACTGTTTTCAGATCATTTTTTTTACCAATCGATTGTTTTTTAAAGTTGATTTAACTTAAATTTAAATCCAGACAAATATTTCACCTGAGAGCCGCATTACGATTGGAATTATAAAAATAAAGTTATTGCAGTTAACAGATTGTATTTTTGCTGAAAATTGTCGTCTAGCACGCAAACTTCAACAAAACTACTGAATAAATATTTTTTGAAAATATTATTGAGGTGTCAAAATTTTGTGAGTTTAGAGAAAAATTGGATTCACGCAACGGTACTTAGACCCATGATGAATCTAGTATGGTGGTCTCACATGCCAAATCGCACGTTCAGCCATATTGGAAAAAGTTTTGACAGCTGGTTGAAGTGTTTACGATAAAAGGGGTCCAGGGATGCCAGGTGTTTGAGATAAAAAATCAGAGCAATTTGGAAAAAAGGTCTATGTATGCCTGTGCAAAAGCTTATCGTAGACCAAAGATCAAAAGATTTAAAACCAAATTGGGTTTTAGTTTATTTTATTTTATTTAAGCCAGACTTCTGGAAACAAATGAATGATTTGACTATTCAATGAATTCATTTTTTTCGAAACACTTTTTTGTATCTTAAATCACACTCCGCATTTTTCGGATGCTCCGAAATAGAGTTGTTTTTGGCATTCCTTACGCACACTTGCTCAGCGTGTACAGATGACACGGGACAATTAACCTAGAAAACTCTCGGTACAAAAAATGAGCTGTTGGTCGACAAACATGGTGGTTTTTGAGGTTGATTTTCCCAAAACTTAAAAGTGTTGGTGAAACAACCAGTTTAATATCACGAACACTAAGTATCAGCCGCAAATAGCACTCTAGCTGTGATTAACCGTGATAATAGGAAGGGTCTTTAAAGGGTCGACCAAACAACCAAAATCCTAAGCCGGATGTTTCTTGTCCGATCGTTGGAATCAAGGGCGGACTCGGGGTGTTCTCCATCGATGGCTACATCATGCCCTAAGTCACTGCCACCGCTGACGCCGCCTCCTCCACCATCCTTCAGCTCATCGGTTCCCTCGTTCAAAAGGGCCAAAAACTCCATCTGGTTCTCCCAAATGATACCCATCACATCCGGATTACTGGATTGGAGCAGCGATGGCAACAGACGGGGGTCCCCCTGAAGCAGCTGTTTCATCTCGATGAAGATCGGATGTTCCTGCAGGAAGGCCGGCCGCTTCTCGGAATGTCATGCCTCGTCATGTTACGATTCGATGATTGTTTTTTGCTTCCAGACAGCTCTTGGAAACCACCTGTGGTTTAATTATTTATTTTAAATGGGTTTTAATGTTGCTGAAATATCATGATTGATTCTGAAACATTATGTTTGTCTGAGTCTGAGTTAAAAAAACGCATGAAAGGGTTCTGAAGATTTCGTTCTAGAACTTTAGCTGAAAATAAATATTTCTATGTTTGAAGCGTGAAAAACTTCGTAGGAATGAAAGGGTAGTTGAAACTATAGGAATGGCTCTAGAGAGTAGTCCATTTTATGCTATAACAGTTGGGCTATTGAAGCAAAACTCAACATGAAAGCTAGACTGGAGCAGCCCAGCTGCTAGAACTGAGATTAAAGCCATAGAGTGGCTCCAGAGACTAGTTGATACGAAAACAATTTTTTTTTTCAGAAATATTAATGCACACAAGTTTTTTGATGCCATGATAAATGAGAAAAAAACGTTAAATGATAAATTATACAATTCTTTTTTTTTAATAAATTGTTCAGTGTTCAAATTATGGTGTAAACCTTTGAATTCGTTGTGGCTCCAGAGAGTGTTACTCCTAACGAGACTAGTTAGCTGTTTGTATTTTTTTTCTATATTTTTTTGAGTCCCAAATACAATTATTGTCATTCAGGTCAAAGCCATTTCTATTGATTTTAATTTTAAATCACTGGTGGCTCCAGAGAGTATGGTCTCATTTGTCAGATTTGAAATTTGAAGTCTTGTTAAAGATAACCGTTTTGAACAATCAACAGCATATTTTTTTTAGCATCGATTATTCAACAGTGAACTGTCAATTACATGTGGAAGCGCTTTCAAATATCCCATTGCCACGCGGAAATGGAGTGGATATAAAGCACATCTAACCACATCGGTAGGTTCATAAAAGCCAACAGGCTTCGACATAGAAGGGTGAAAAAAAACACAGATTATAGCCATGCCTCGAGCATACTTGGCCCAAATGGGATTTAAATTACTCGTTGGGGATGAGCCTTAATTAGCTTCATCAACAGGTGCAGTGGAAAGGGAGGGGTACATAAACCAGCATGCTTTCGCTCACCTGACAACCCTCCCTGCGGATGCATCTAAGGATAATGATGCTCTTTCAGACAGGGTTGCAACGATACTATAGAAAATGCGATTTTCTATTCACCTGGTAGTGTGTTCAGGCTGATTGTGCTCCGGTGAAAATTTTCCTAAAAGTTTTGTTTTGTGAAGAAATTTTAATTTTTATATTTATTTGGACAATTATTTAAATTTGAGTGTCTGTGTTAGAATAAAGTAAAGAAGTGTTATTGAAATTCGATTGAGCGATGGGAAATTGTGGAAACCTGAAATGAACTTTAGCAAAGCTGCCTCCGGTGAGATCAATCCAATTTTCTCAATGTGTTTCGTTATCTGCGAGCATTTTAATTTGATGAAATGAATTTTGACATTGTTCATACTTTGTTTTATTGAGCATTTTTTTAAGGTTTTGAAGGTCCGCCCGGTATTTTTCGGATGGAAAATAAAAGATTTCCTAGTTGAAGAAATCGAAATGATTTCTTGCTTTTGATTGGAGAATAAATTGATAAGTGAAAAATTCAAATGTTTATACGCATTCTCTAGATTGTTATCAAATAAAATGTACGTTTGAGTTATTCTTGGAAGGCAATCAGTAGATGTGACACATAGGTTCCTTTTTTCAAAGATTGCTTAGATAAACACAAATGTCATAATAAATTCAGTGAAATATCTACAACTTGGTAAATTCTTTCCATTATTATTTTTTTCTTTTCTCGTTAGTTTCATCGATCTTTTTCATTGATGACCAATCTAAAATATTTTAATCCCGTTATTGGGGATTATTAGGGAGATGAGGTAAGATGTTAAAAATGTGTAAATTTGTATTAAATTATACTCATATTTTCATAATAGCTTAACTCTATTATTGAGGATTCGTGGGGGGATTGGACAGGGCATCAAACGATCGGAAAACTGATATACAATGGATTGTGGGTTCAAGCCAGCCGGAGTATCTCGGCAAATATGGAATCATGTGTAAGGTACCGAGGTACCTTTCCAAGATTTTTTATTTGTTTCGAACAGTTTGAAGTGAGGGAGATGATTCAAACCTGTCTCAAGCCAGTGGTAACGGACCCCTTGGTTGTGCTGCATTTATTGTTGATGAGTTAAGCATGAACAATATTTGAATGTGCGATGGAGACTTCCCGTACCGACTCGGGTCGAAAGACCTATCAGCCACTGGTGGGTTCTCATACATACATATACATACATACCTGGTAGTGTGTTCAGGCTATTTGCCAAAGTTTACTCATATTTCCAAAAAAAAAAATCAATTCATAATTAGTTTGATGAGGAGTAATGTATTTTCCGCTGAAGAATTTATACTAAAAGCAGAATAGACTTACATAACCAAGAAGTTTGCTTCTTCTGCTTCCCTGAAAAAGTAAACTGTACTTTTCTCCTGACCACCCTTTTTGTAAACTTGCGTTCACACAGTTCATTCCGTCGAAACGTTATTAATTTTGATGGAAAAGGAAATTCTATACCGAATGCCATTGCTTGTGGAAATCAACTCTCGGTTTTGTATTGGAATAATTGAAATAAATTAACAATGAATTGATGATTTTCGAAATATTGTGTATTTCAGTTTACTTCAGACTAAATCTATTTCTGTTTAAGCATTCAGGATATCCTTAGCTAACCATCGGTTATGGTTCTGCTTCTAGAAGTCATTATATTTTATGACACCGATGGCATCAGTTCATAGCTCTTTGCAGATCAGCGTTACAGCAATAAAACAGGAAAAACACAACACCGTAAAATGTCAATAAACTTAAACAGTCCTGCTTCTTTTGCATAAGGTTATTATATTTCCCTACAGATCCAGAGAAGGTCGTCATGCTTAATCGTGCCTTGAATGGTCTCTTTTATGATAAGCTTGGGTTAACCAATTAGGTCGCCCCACACATTTTATTGCACAAGCATCTGTGAGTCTGGAAATGCTTAATCATCCTAGCTAGCACGCAAATAAAAACCGTCATTCAATTTTCACTCTTTTAGACAAATTTTTAATCATTTCTGTTTTACATCCTGAGTGAAGCAAGAACCGTACCATTCTGTTTTTTTTGCTTGTTTAAAAAGAATGATTTGCTTTCGTCAAAATTTTCCTCTATCATTTGTTTAAAATTGTTCAACGGTTTTTCGAAGGTGACAAATAAAAATAATACTATTCATGTTTTGCTACAAAATCAAGATTTTTCTCATATATATTTTTTTTTTAAATATAAGCTAATGATAATGCTTTGATGAGCTATTTGAATAAAAACTATATTTTAAACGAGTTGATGATTTGAAGGGTTTTTTACGAGATTATTCTCTAGCATTTATGAATTTGACATAAAAGCAAGCATACTTTCTCAAACTCAATTAGTTTCTCCATAATCATGGCGTAAAATGATAAAATAAAGAAGGGGAGTGGGGAAGGTTGGATTTAAATTCAACAAACAGGCTGCATATTAAAAAAATTCGTTATTTCATCAGTAAAATACTGATTTTCAAGTTCCAAGGCTAAGATGGCACTTGCTGTTAAAAATATACGGGATTTAGATTCATTTTCAACTATACAGGTTTAGTTGTAATTCCCGTTATTTCCCGATTTTCCTGGATATCTCGGTGGCCGCAGCACTGGCCCTGGCATTCTTATGCGAATCTCATTTCCCTTCCAGCCTCTTGTTTTAAAAACATTATAGTAATTTCACCACATCATTAAAGGGTGTACGAAATCAAATTGTTCCACTATTAAATGGCTGTAAATATTTACCCGTTGAGTATTTTCTTTTGAAATTTTGTGTGGGATTAGTTCAATGTGTATTTTTTTACGCTGTGTAAGTTTCACTAGCAGATGTGCAGTCGATGCGTCGATGGATAGAGTCGGAAGAACAGCAGCGGCGCAAAGAAATTTTGCGCAATTACCGTCAAACGGGGCATCATACAAAAGTAGGGTTAGATGCAACATTTGTATACCACAACACTCATTCAATTTTTATTTCAATATAGTGTAATAAAGTTATCATTGAATGAAATCAAATTGATGATGACATAGTTTTTAACATCGTGAAAGAGTTTTTTAGAGTTTTTGATTCTCATAAAAATTCAAGAAATCATGCAACAGATGTACAAATTTTTACATTTATCGATGCCGTAAAAAACTTTATCTAGTATGACGGATTGGCTTAATAAGTGGTATGAATAAGGTTTAGCAATTGCTTCGGTAGCTTTTACTTAGCTGGAAATCAATCAAAGCAAAAGTCCAAAGCATTTGCTTAGTTTGGTATGAATAAACATTTGCTTAGCGGATGTGTACTAAAGTCTTAGAACATAGCTTTTGCTTCGAAAAATAGAGCTATCCAACCAGCAGAATCTGAAGTTTTCTAAAGTAAAATGAAAGAAGACGATCAGAAAATTGAAAAGTACGGCTAAAGTAGCCTTGAAGTCGACGAAGCGGGTGGTGGGTGTACGAACGACCGGAATTTGTTGTTAATGCGTGCTCGTATGTTGATGTTTAAAGAAAAATTAATACATATTCGAATATTGTCAAACAAAAAATGGCCTAACTTTATTATTTATCATAGCTCACCCACATGTATTCGGATCGGGATAATCCGATGTATGAAAAAAAATAGGCAATAGGCGCGCATTTTAATTCAGATTTTTTTTAATCTTAGGATTATAAAAAATTATATAAAAATGAGAGATCTGTATAATGTTTTAAATTATTACAATTTATTTCTTACTTTGAGCCAATTGGGACTTCTTCCACTATAGCCGGATTTTTTTTAATTTGAAATATTTACTAATTGATTTGTTTATTGTCATCTTAGACGAATGATTTTATACAACGACAGGAATATGAAAAAAGTTGGGTTATCACTTTGACTTTTCTTTATCCATGTTGAAAATACCTTTTTGAATTGTTTTGAAGTGAAATATTGCTAATTTGATAAGTTCATGACGTTATTAAAGAATTTTTTATTGGAAAAGTCTGCTACCGAGCATGCTTAGAAAATAAAGCAATTGCTATGAGATTTGTCGAGCAATTGCTTCAGATTTGAGCTTTATTCATACCAAACTAGCTTGTTCTAAAAGTAAAAGCTCCTGACTGAGAAAACAGCTGTCAAAAAAACTTTATTCATAACAACCGAAGCAATTGCTTTAAGCGACTGCTCGACTGCTCGATTCAGTTTAGCAAAAGCAATTACTAAGTTTTTTTTCATACCACCCAATGATATCACCTACAAACTTCATATTGCTTTCATTATGCTATACCAACGCTGTTGGTGTATAAATATTTTTCGGGTAATCTCCAAATTTTTTTAAACAAATATTTTTATAATTCAGTTAGCTGTCTGGGGCAAAATGCAGCAAAATGCAAATCAGAACTAATGCTCATTAATCGCGTTTCCATATGCTGGGGTATGATTATTTTGCATTATGTGTTTGTTAACATTAAAATTTTATCCATCCTCAGATTTATTTACATGATTTAAGATAATATAATATTTTGTAGTATTTTTTACCCCTAAATGTATGCAACAGATTAGCACTTTATTCTTAAAAACATTTTTGACAGAAAAAAGGTATAATTTTTAATCGAACAAAACCTAAAATTACTGCAATTGGTGCTTTATGCGTTATGATATCACAAATGTATCATAAACTATAAATTTTCAAACGTTTTCATTTGATTTTTCATTAATTACAGAGTTTGTTGCAACATACCCCTTTTTCTTAGTAGGGTGAAAATCGCATGTTTTGAAAATTTTAAAATAACTGGTAAAACCAATAATTTTTCTGACTACATCAATTTGATGTCCCATCAACCTTAAAACTTTTGATGTACAAGAGGTATGATTATCTGTAAGCATTAAGATTTTAGAAGCCATTGAAGCTGAAAATTGTTGCATGTTGCCCCAGTTGACGGTACCTCGAAAATCCGGATCTTTCTCATAGTGTCATCAGCAAGAAGCTGGGAATGGTACATTCTACGGTGTCTCGTGTTTTGAATGGGTACCACGAACATTTGACCATCGATCGGGAAGAAAAAAGTTGAAAAAAATGGACCTCCCTATAATGTTGAGGATCACAAGCGGGTAGTTCAAGCTTCAAGAGAAATCCCAACAGTTCAGTTCGAGATGTGGCGAAGAAACTGAATCTAACCTAAACTTTTGTGCAAGATGCGAAAAAACGTGAAGGACTACACACGTAAAAAGTCCAAAAGGCACCTAGTCGCGATGGACGGCAGAATACGGTAGGTAGAACACGTGCACGGAAGCTCTACATCCAGATGTTGACGAAACCACATTGCCTTGTTATGGATGATGAGACGTACGTAAAAGCAGACTACCGGCCGCTTCCAGGGCTCCAGTTTTTCACCGCATTTCATAAGATAGATGTCGCTGAGGACGTTAGAAAGCAGAAGATGTCAAAGTTTGCCAAAAAATACATGATTTGGCAAGCAATTTGCTCGTGTGGAAATCGGAGCACCCCATTCGTAACAACTGGAACGGTCAAAAGGCAGGTATATGTATGTATGTTGGTAATCCACCATGGGTGCACGGATTCACCGCAGTTTCTGCCTAAGTATGGGTTTACATACATTTATTAGATTATTAGGTTCGACAAATCTCCAATGCAGCGCACCACCATACCCGGACCCCATGGCTTCGTATGAACTGTTATGTGGTGAATGTATTGCGTGTGTTGATGTAGGTATATTTTGGAAGAACGAATCAATCAGGTGGGCTAGTTTACTTACAGATATTCCGGCATCCGTGTATATACCTGGCCAGCTGGCAACTGATTGAACATTCCAATTATATAGTCAGTTATATAATGAAACACATCTTACCTGTCGGCCCGCTTATGGGATTCGAACCCAAAAGTTTTTCTTGCCGATACCGGGAATCGAACCCAGTACGCCTGGCGTACCAATACCAGACTCGCGCCAGCCTATCCACTAGACCACATCGGCGCTATACTAGAACGGTCAAAAGGCAAGTGTACCTAAAGGAATGCGTCTACTTCCTCTTCTGAGGTCACACGATGGTCTTACGATTTTCTGGCCGGATTTAGCCTCGTGACATTACTCGAAAGAGGTTTTGGAGTGGTACAAGGCTAAGGAGGTCAATTTCGTGCCGAAACATCTCAACCCCCCGAACGCACCGGAACTTGAAAAGTACTGGGCCATCATGGAGTAGGCACTTCGGAAGCATCCTAAGGAAGTGAAATCGGAGGAAGAAATGAAGAAAACATGGATTGCCACGCAAAAAAAGTAGGTCCAAATGTTGTACAGGACCTTATGAGTAGTGTAAAGAAGAAGGTTCGTGCATTTGGATATGGAATTGAAATTGAATAAAACCAACATGGTATAATATTCATAACATGTTTTATTTTACTGCCTGAAAGTTTGAAGGTGATTGGTTGAACGGGTGAATTTTCCCGAATATTTTTGTGAGTCGCAATTTCCGTTCAACCTTTATACATTAAACCCGATTCCGAAATTGTACTTCTGTAGTTGAAATGGTAAGTTGAAATACGTCTCGGTGGTCGAGTGGTTAGCGTGCTAAGACGGTAATCGCTGGTTCAATGATGACATGGGTTCGATTCCCATCCCGGTACTGGGTATTTAATGTTAATCTTAAGTTGTCCATGTCATTTATTCAGTCTGTAAAGCCTAAATCGGCTAAGACGGTGTATGTCTTTTTGAAATAGAAATAAAAATCCACTTCGCTATCCGCAAAATGCGGAGATCACCTGACGTTTCTTCATAAATCATTCAACGGTATTTAAGAATTTTCCAATTTTGAGGATTCTCTGGTAGAAACTCCCGGATTGGAACATCAACTCAGAATAAATTTATAAGAAGGTCATGGAACGAACTCACCAATTGTTGAAGTAGGAAATGTGTTTCTCCTTGCAGATTCAACGATGCCAACTGCTGGAGGTGGATAAAAACTCGGGAAGAGCACAAACAATGAAACATGCAATTATTGATCTCTTTAATCTCAAGAAAAAATCACAATTTCTCAGTAACAAACAACTTAACCTTTCAAAAATTTAATTTCTCTGCGACGGAGCGTAAAAAAAACCACGGGCGATACCAACAAGCCATCGCCTACTTCTCGTACGGACTAGCGAAGAAGTGACATCTGAAACACAAAATTCCAATCGATACAAAAGAGCTGTCAAACTCGATTCCAATCGATCCGAGCTTTTGTCGTGGATCTTTTAGTTTTCTTATTGAAAACTCAACCAAGGAGAGTATTGTGATTGCTGTTGTAGCTCAAGCAAATAATTTTAAAGCTCGTCATATGAATTTATGATTATTAGCCATTTTTTCACTGCTCTGTTGGTTCGTGTTCGTAGTAAGAAAACTATGTGTTTGTTGACAAAATTTAAATCAAATTCAAATTGTTTTGTTGGATTTACTGAGCGTTCACTTGAGAGCTTGAACATTGAGCCATAAAATAGTGCTTAAGATTTTTCTGTTCAAGCTTTCGACGATGGGGCCAGATATTTTATTTTAAGAGGGATCAGATGTCGCTTCTCTTATATGCAGGTACACTTGTTTCTAGTCGAAAACAACGAAAATTTATTTAGCGAGATCCAACCTGTTCTAATATTGTAAACGTTCATATTTTATTATTTCTTTATTACAAAATGTAATGAGATTAGATTAGCAATTTTCAAATTATGTGGTAGGTATATTAATAATCCATATGAAGCGTTTGGTAGGGAACTCTACGCTTTATTCCTATCCTTGTTCCAGATTTATTTTGCAGTGTTTACCACATGGTGGACCTAGCCGTAGTTATCTCTGCAATGCCTGTTTTATGTAACAGAGATTACAGAGGTTCAAATCAATCAAATCATCATCTGATATTCAAAGTGGTTGAAAAAATGTACGTTATTCTCTCAAAAAGAAATCGGAAATTGATTGATTGATTAGGACCTCTTGTGGAACTAAGTGGAACAAGCCTTATGCCTGCGCGGTTATTGCTACACAGAACCTTTTTTTTATTTTTTTAGAAATTCCTGTTATCGGTAAATGGCAATGAAAATTTTTTCGCTTTACTTAAGGTTTACTACGCGTCAGTGTTTTCCTTCTCAGATTTGCACAAAATATTGCTTTTGTATGGCACAGCGAATATTCATCATATCTTAAATGTGCTGCTATTGGTGCAGGCACGGTTTCTTAATTTCATTTAAAAAATTTGCAAATATTTTGTCGGCCGTTTTGGCCAAAAAAAAAAAACTTGTAACACTACATGCGTTTTGAAATTCAAAAAAACTTAATACAAAATTTCAATCTTAACCAGAAAGTGCCTTCGTCTTCTTCAATCGAAACGTGTGGAATCTTTGATGATGTCAATTTATATGACTCACAGCCGCATAAAACCAACGACATCTTACTGTGATATTGAGTAGATTCATAGGTTCCAATTCGCCAACAAAGCGAGAAAAAATGGCCGTTCTATTTTCCTTCTGCAAATATCTATCAAATATTGTTCCATCACCGTATTACTCTTTGTTTGGTAACACCAAGAAGTTTTTTTTATCTCTTCTCGTCTCGAACGTATTTTCATCAATCACTTGACGCAACCTTGGGCATGTTAGTTTGGGTAGACAATCTCGTATTTTATCTCAATCCAAATATGTGGTCTCCTAGCTGTGTGTGGTGCAAGATTTTCCACTTTTCCTTCTCTTCTATCCTCCACTGGCAAGGAAGAAGCCATCAGGGCAGGACTTACCACACTGACGTGAGACAAAATACAAACAAGGATATATTGCCCTATGGGTTATTGGTATCTACAACATTGGATTTAACCGGAGCTTGGAGTTTGGTTGATTGTTGATGGTGAATCAGTTTACTTTACTCTTACGTGGTGACACCGGACTAATTGCTTGTTCACTTTGTTTAGATACATATCGGTAATGGCTGTCTTAGGAAAATATAAGAGTGCAGAGCAGATAAAGAAAAATCCTCTACAATCTCGGATTTGTATAGAAAATTTGAAAAACGGATTTCATTTACCCTGTTTTTTTTTAAATAAAAAAAAGGAATTGGTTTCAAGAAGGAATGACCCACTTGTAATTCAATCAATCGTGTCTCGTAGAAGTTGAACACCCCAAAACTCTCCCCATTGACGAAAGTGAATAGAAAGGTCATCTATCGACCTCAGTTAAACCAGCTAAAAATAAGAATCCCACCAGCATCTATCGAAGCGTCAAACAGCCAAACCTGGTCCTTGTGGAGCATCCTTAATCCGGAGCAGCTTCTCGGGCCCGCGCTTTCCTAATGATTTTGCATCCGAAAAAGGGGTGTGCGTGGGTGGGTCGGTTATTGGCGCTGACAGCAAAACATCTTCATCGATAGAAGACGACGATGTCATCGGAGTCGTTTCCGTTTTTTTTTTTGCTCCTGTAAAGTTTATCCGAAACCCGCTAAGACGTCGTCGTCCTCCTTCATGTCATGGACGAAGGTAGCGCTCCCTGAGTAAAAATTGAGGAAAAGTCGGTGCAAATGTCACTCTTCGTTCCCACAACAGCTGCCTGGGAAAATAATAATCGCTGGATGACTCTCCTTTAGTCGGCCGAAACAGAAGATGTTCCGTGAGCTGAGTTGATCTCAAACCCAAAGGAAAGAGTGAATGAGTGAACACGACCATCCAATCCAACCAACTAAACTACCATTCGGCCAACCTAATAAGAACGAAGAAGAAGCGTGTCGTTGTCAGACAATAATGACGTTGTGGTGTCCTCGATATCTTTGAAGTGTCCTCTTCCACAGTTCGTAACCGGTCATGTCACTTTGACTCGGGATAAGATTGTTAGGCTGCTGTAGGAAAAGGGACATGGTCGAGCGTGGGAGTAGTGAAGCAATAAAGCTCCGAGATTATGATAAGAATGACGAGGGTAAACTCTTGCCGCTAAAATGGAAGTAAATTTCTACCGTTGTAGAAGGTAGGTTTATGAAAGCCCAGCAGCAGAGAGAATGCTTTTTGGCAAATTCGGGTCAAAACGATTGCATTCAAAAGGACGTCATCCACGGTTGACTTACGGGAGTTTTTTTTTGGTTTTACATTGTTTGGTATCGGAAAGTAGTAAAATTATGATCTCGAAGCATTTGAAGGATAGGTACTTGGTGGGCCGCTTTCAAAAGTAGCTCAAGCGAAATAGATTTCAACATTTTCAAAGTGAAACGCTCAGGAAAAACATTTTTCGCGTCTTTCATGTTTCTTTTTGGAGGAATATTTTTTACCGAAAACTGGTATTTGTTAAACATACTGAAATACTATTTTTATATCTTTGACGATTTTTTTCCAAAAAAACATTCGCTTGTTTCAAATGTAAAGCAAATAGTTACTGTCTTGTGATAATCAAGAGGTGATCAACACATTAATGAAACTTCAAGGCTTATCATTTAAATAAACTAAATTTCTAGATCTCAAGTTACAATCAGCTAAACAAAAAAAAAATCACGTTTTAACAGGTTTTTCTACTCCAGAGAGGTTTATATTTATTGGCGAGACCTTCAGATTTTGTACAGTCACTTTATCCACTTTCTTCGGCGCAGAACGTCAGTTTGCTTTGAGCTGCTTCTCGCTGCTTACAGTTTTTTGGGTCTTTTTACGGTTTTGCTTACCTATCGTACAATATTTTTCGATTGGAAGAAGTTCTGATGTGTTGGGTTCTTATCCTTGGGCACAGCCTATATGTTGTTAACTGTATATCACTCCATTGCCTTTATTTTTCATAATGACAGGATGCCAAATCTTGCCAAAACAGCACAGACAAGTCATGTTTCTTAAGGAAAGGCAGCAAAAGCTTTTGACCACACACTTTTGCGTAAATTTCCTAGTTGACGGCCCCGGCTGCAACGAAAATGTCGCTTTACAAGCCTCAGGTACAGATAGCTTCCCAAACGAGTTGTTTCTTGGCAACCCTTGACAGTTTAATGTGCTTGAAAACGTCTGCCACCTTACCCCATCTGGATGCTGTATAAAACTGTTGTTCCGGAAGCTGTCTGAAATCTGCTTTGGCTTGGGTTTCGTCATCTATTACCACGCAATCAAACTTTGTCCACCATGTCGTATACAGCTTCCGAGATCTTGTTTCGCCGTAAGGTTTTGCATTTCATTGCGATCAACAGTCACTACTCACTACCTTCTTGGATTGTAGTTTCGCTTGAAAGTGCTAGCTACTCTTATGTTCGTCAATGCGGCTCTCTCTCAGATCTCTCTCAGATTTCTCTCAGATCCAGGCTTCCTAGTTGTCGAAATACGTTCCCCGAACACTTTTATTACTTCGGTGACGGTGATTTGGCCACATTCAACGATTTTGCTATTTCTGCGTGAAAAAAGGAACGTATTTGGTCCTTTACGTAAAAAAATAATTGAGAGGTGTCCGTAAAATCAATGTTAAGGGAAGATAACGAAAACTATGTTTTGTAAACCGGGATAACATTGATCACCGGGCCCATGAAAATTTTCGACAGAATCTTCAATAACTAAGTCTAAAGTTGAAATATCTCAAAAAAATTTGCTACGTGTTAAAACCTATAAAATGAGTTCGAAAGTGGGAAAAAATTGGTTTGTTTCTAAAAATTTCAAATGTAAAATATAAGTACAAAATCTTGTCATATATATTTTTCGAAGGCTCGCAAATAAACACTCTGCTTGATGAAATCAAAGCGTTTAGAAGCCAGAGTTCAACCTTTTTCCTTTGTAAATATATAGTTTCGGCGTAGTTTTTGTTTAAAAAATTGGAACATTTTCCAAAAGAATGTCAATCTAGGACAAAAGGCTAGAAACCCTATCAAATGGTGATGTTTGATAGAAAAAAATGAAAAGGCATTAGTCTGAGGACCTGGGGAATTTAATGAAGACAAAATTTCATTTGTTTTTGTTGTTTAAATTTTATAAGTAATGTTTAAAAAAAGAGCCCCTTAATTTATGCAGAATTAATGCACAACTTTTGATTTTAGTTGTTCTTTGGCCTTAACACATTGAATCGTGATGTTGTTTTTTTTGGACTGCGAAGAAATCTTAACCGAGAGCCACCGAAATTCAGCATTGTATATCTCAGAGTTTACTGGACCAAAAGTAACGAATTTAGTATGTTTGAGCCACCGAAAACGTTGAGTTCACTTTTGTAGAGTTTCGTGATAATTTTTATATCATTTGAGTTATGTCTCTAAGAGTAGCTCATTTGCAGAAATGAAAAATCGAAAATTCTCATAATTGACCCGCAATTTGTTTAAAAAATAGCTTTTTCGATTATAAGCAGTGGCAATGTAGTGGTCCACGAACTTTGCTCTAACAGCTGTATATTATATTTTTTTTATTTATTTTTTTTTTCATTTTTTCATTTGGTTAAAAATATCCTAAATGTTCCGAGCTGCCTTATCAATTGAAAAACAAGCATTTGTAAATATCATAAAGATGTTTTGTGAATTGTCTTGAGGTGATCAAGAAAACTCGTTAAAATCGTTAAAATGGAGACTGATCAATGTTACTCCAAAGCATCAAATTGTAAACAGAGACGAAATCGAATTTTAAATCAATTTTAAAATAGTCTAAAAAAATTCTTCAATCATATTCTACGTACATAGGAGTCCAGTACTGATTATAAAAATATGAAATATGCCACATTTCCATTAACAGAAAAAATAATCGAAAAATATTTAAAAAAAGGGATCAACCATACCCCGGAATACGGTCCACAGGATTAATTCAAATAGAAATTTTAAACCGATTCCAAACATTGTATGAAGTTCCTAAACTTAAACAATATAAATAATTATCTGATTATTTTACCAAAAATATAACAAAAAACAAAATCAAAAATTAAAGTAACACTTAGAAACAAAAAATAATTTCAATAGAGGAACATTTCAATAGAGGAACTTAAGGGGCTTACGATATTTGTGAAAAATTGAAAATTGCAGAGCTGAATCTAATTTAAGTTCAAGAATTCAGATCAGTTAAAGATATTCATCATATTAGAAACTTATGAATTTCGGAATTTGACTACATTTCCATAGTCTATTTCCGACTAAATATTATACAAAAATTAACATTTCAGAAAGTATCATGAATAAATGAAATAAAGGAAGATGTTTGAATAAAATCAATTATCTAAAACTACGTTTCAAATTTGTGAAAATGTTTAAAATTGGGATTGTTAACTGATCTAAGAAATAAACAAATAGATGAAAGATTAACAGTTGACTTTTGAGACAGATATTTCCGTTTCTGAATTCTTTCAAAATTTACTATCAAGCCTTTACAATCAGTAGTGTATGAGTTTTTGGTAAGGTTCCCAAACAATTTTCAGAACGTATCTTGCCCGGACTAATCCGGGCTATTTTATTTAAATCTGGCAAATTCCGGGCATTTGTATTCAAAATTGTCGACCAAAAATTTGGGCAATATCCGGAAAAATTGGGTCAAAATCCAGGAGCCTAAAATGCGATTTAAAGACTACTGATAAGTTTCGATGAAAAAAAAATTTTTTTGTTTATGTTTTGTTTCATAATTTAGTTGAGATAACTTAAAAAAATTTTTCATCGAAACTTATCGGTAGACGTTTAACCGCATTTTAGGCTTACAAAAAAAATTTTCATGATTATTTTGATATAAATCTTGCTCAACAATTTTCGTATTGAACGCATAAATGAAAAAAAAATTCACAACACAATTGGTTTTTTTTATTTGGTAATTGAAAAGATTATTCCGGGCAAAAACTAGGGTATTTTTTAAGGAATCCGGGCAACAGTTCTGGATTGGAATTTTCCCAAATTTTGTAGTAAATAATCGGGCATGTTGGCCATATGGATTACAGAAATGAATAGGTACTTTGTTTACGATTTGATAACATTAACCTTTGCATTACTTATCTTTCAAAATATTCACATTCATGCTTATAGGAGATTTTGGGTAGTTTATTAAGTTTGTATGAATTTATGTTAAAAGTTTTAAAACATATTTTGCAGAATTTAATTACAGACGTTTGTTATCACTGAAAGTATAATATGTGTCACATCATGGGAACTTTTGGTTGATCACGTTGAAAAGAAGAGAGAATAAATGCGTACGCAAATCTGGGCATCTAAACGCTTGGGAGTCTATGTTCATTTGCACAGCCAAGACACCGTTGATGAACGAAGATGACCCGCCGAATATATATTATTACGGAAACTTTACGTTAACGCTTTCAAAATCCAACGCATAGTCAAATTTAGGGGTTAGAATAGTCTGAAAAATGCGGTTTGATTAAAAGTTTGAAAAACAGCCACCTTTGAACATAAGTCAAAAATTCTGTTTTTCGTTTTTTATTTTTTTTGTTTCGATTATAGTTGTTTTACCATCATTATGGCATTCGCGACTTTATCAACGTTGCAGTTGGCGGATCGTTATTGATAAACTTATCCGGTACAACTGTGTTCGATGTTTACTCTTGGGCTCGAACTCGCGGACATCTGCTAAAGAGAAAACAGACTTGCCAACTGAGCTATATCACAAGCCCTTTTCGTTTTTTTTACGTTAACGTCAAATAACATCAACTTTCCAATTAAATTTTTAAAAAATTTCTTCTGTGACTGGAACAGCTTTAGCGGTTGATTCATCAAAAAGTACGGTCCATATTTGTAACATAATTTCAGCCTTTTCAACCGATTTAAGTTTTTATCGAGCTTCTAATAACTGAATTACTGCTTTTTTTTCAGAAACAAGTTTGTGAAAAAAAATTTCGACATAAAATAACTTCAAAATAAATTATTGTAGCTGAATATTGTCAAGGAAACATATATGAGTCACGTTACAAGTTTTCGAAAACTAAATTTTTTTGTAAAAATCGGTTGAAAAAAAAACGAGTTGTTGCTGAGAAAGGAGTAAGGACATTTGACCCCTGGCAGTATGAATACTTAGGTATATACAAAGTGTCGTTATGTTTTGTGTAAGGTTGCCAGAATATTTAAAGCACTTATCCGGGCCTTAAAATATGGTCTATTTTATCTAAAAACCTGGCCAAATCCGGGTATTTGATTTCAAAATTGTCAACCAAAAATCGGGTAATATCCGGGAATATTTGGTCAAAACCTAGGAATCACTCATCAAAAATTAAGAAAAAACACTTTAAAAAACATTTTTTTTAATTAAATTTTATCAGCAGATTTTATATCGTATTTTAGGCTTTCAAAAAATCTTGTTTAAATAATTATTTTTGTGAAACTTAAAAAAAAAAAGTTTTGGACTCATAAATTAAAAAATATTCACTATATAGTTTGTGTTTTTTAGTTTGATTTGGAAATAAGGACAAGATTAAATCCGGGCGAAATCCGGGCTTTTCCAATGAATGATTAATTATGATTCGCAAGGAACGAATTGATAATAAAAAATATTCCATGAAATATACCCATCCATACGTGGATTGGACATCGGATCAATCGAAAAAGGTTACACGTTTGATAACACGACGATCAGCTTCTTCTTCTTCAACTTAGACAGAAATCGTTTCGGGCGCTCAAGTCACAGCGCCTGAATTCTTTCTGTTATCAAATGACGCTTTGCTCATGCCTTCGACGATGCAATCACGTCATCTTTGATCAATCGTTGCATGGAAGAATTCGAGATTTTCGCTTCCTTAGTCAACATCCGAATTGATCTTGTTGGATTCCGCTACACTCTTGTCTTGACAAATTTCACCATTTTACAATGCGTTCAGATCGTGGATAGAAGAGACAGGAGAGAACGCGATAAACAGTCGCTAGATGGCTTGCTACAGCCTCCGCATTTTACTTCAATGATTTTTGGGTGAGAAGCCAACTGAGGCGAGAGCAAAGAGATAGTGTTTTGTGCACAAGTTGCCAATATACCTTATAAAAATTAAGTTTAGAGCTATTACACACACAATTTATTTTTTTTTGCAAAAAATAAGCAAAAACAATTTAAAAAAAACTGCTTAAATTTTTTGCATTTTTCATGGGTCATACTGTGTAGTTAAATTTGATTATGGCTCCAGAGAGTTCTAATTGATAAAACTCACTTTAGTTTGAATTTCAAAGTAAAGACAGTTAAAAAAAATGGAACGTTTGGAGACTGTATTATAGTTTGAAGTTACTTTAACGTCATTAATTTTATTTCCGAAAAGCCATAGTTGAAATTTGATGTCTGCCAATCGAACCCTGTGCCGATTCAACTTATTTCAATTTTAAGGTCTCATTGACACACCCCGTTGGCGAATTTACTTAAAATGTTGACAACAAATTTTCTTTCACAATCGACCAATCACTGTCTGTCAATGGTATATCTGGAAAATTTCGATTCTTAAAACTGGGATTAATTTAACGAACCACATGATACAAAAGAGTACCTTGTTTTAGTATAGGAAGAAATAAACATGATAAATCCCACTCACTCCAAGCTAAAACTGATCATTAGTTTACCAGAAAATCACATGCCAAAATTCGATAGATTTTACCATGCGGAGGGCTTTTAATTTGCCTAATGCTATGCAGAAAAAAATCATAAATACAGATGACCGAAACGCACCGAAGCAATCTTATTTGAATAAGCAAACTTCTCCTAGGGCAATTGCATATGATGGCAAGACAAAAACCCAGATTTTTTAAGAAATTACATTTCTGCGTCATCTGCATTCGAGATGACTTTTTTTTACCAATTTAACATTTTTGAATTTCATTTGCTTGATCCAGAAGGAGTGTTTCGAATTTAGCTCTTCTCAAATAGGAACAAACTGTTTTTGAATAAATAACTGTTTATGCTAAATCCTTCAAGTTACCACATTGTCATTTTTGCACCGGATAAGAGCTTTGAAATTTTTCTTTTCAGATAGATTGTACATTCTAAAGCGGAAACACAGCGGTCACAAAAATTAGTTTAAGAATTAAAAGTTAAAGATAAATAGATGCAAAGAAAGCATTTGAAAGTATCTCATTATATTTGGCCGAGAGATTTTAGTTGAAACTGTATGAATGGCTCCAGAGAATAGTTCATTTTGAGCTTAAACAGATAATTTAATCTGAGCTGATGGATATCTTAACAAAAAAATAATAATAATAAACTACAGCCAGATTGGAGAAGTTAAGCTGTTAAAACTGAGATTAAAATCAAATGAAAGCTGCACTTTTTTTTATCAAAGCGGTTTAACTTTAAACTTGTGGTGGCTCCATAGAGTGATATTTCTTATTAACTATACTGCTTGTAATGATTTTAGTTTTATATCACTGGTTGCTGCAGAGAGTAGAGTTTCTATTTTTTTTTCCAGATTTTGAGTGTTGTTTTTAAATTTGGTGGCAAAAATTCTAACATATCAGAAGGAAATCTTATATTGCTTTAATATTCAATATTACAACAGTTAACTGCCTTGAAAATCAAATCTTCTGCGGTTTAATTTCCCAATAAAAGCCAGAATTCTAGACAAACCAAGCAAAAAACTTCCTTCTCTAGGACCAGCTGCTGGCTGCTAAAAGCTTTCAGCGCTCGAAATTTATTCAATGCATCACGGGTGGCTCCAGAGAGTATTTTGGCATGCGTTGGTTTTTCTTGTTTTTTTATTTTAGATTTTCTCACCACTCAAACGAGATCCAGCTGGCATCTTCTCGATATCATAAAGTAAAATCCATCCGGTGAACTCTATAAAGTTATATTAAAAACAGTTTATCGGAGGATTTGTTTCATTTTTTATTAACAAATTATAAGCACGAAGTAATAATTCACAAAGTTACTTCTCGAGTTGATAAAACCACACCAATCACGATCATGACCACTGATTTATAATGATATTAAACTTTAAATTTACTTTTTCTTCTTACAACTAAGAGTGTGATTGTGCGTGTGGCTACACAGACGTCACTAAATTTTGGGTTGTTCTGAAGATTAATGCCACTTCGTTTCGTTTATGGCATCATCAAATTACGTGCCACGATAGATAATACGCAACAGACGAAGAAAAAAAGACATCCATTTTGATTTCGCTGTCGCAGCAGCAGAAATGGTGTTGGTTGAGATTAGATTTAATGAACATTAAACACGAAATGCACTGGATCATCTGCCTCGGGAGCCAAGCGAAGAGAAAACGTGGCTTGGTGTTTGGTGAATGGATGATGTAAATTCAACTCAAACTATGCTGTGCGAGCGAGGTAGAGCGCCATTTTGCTTTTGTTTGCATGCTGAACGTTTAAGCTGAATCAATGTCATGTATTTAAATTTGAATATTCATGCTCCGGGATTGCGTTGGCGTCGCTGTTTAGAGGTGGTTTTCCGTTTTGCATATTCAATTACACTTGAACACAGGTAATGGGAAGCCAAATTATTCACTTGAAAAAGATTTTTGATTTTGAATGTCAGGAAATGAGAAAAAGTGCAGTTGCTAGAAATAGTAGCTTTTGAGGTTAGATGTTGGCTTAAATATTGATTGAAAACATTTTGAAGAAAAAAAAACATTCAAAATTATTAAATTTTAAAACGAATTCAGCTGACTTGTTTCTAAGGATTGTTGATTTGAAATGACAAAGATTTTTCAAATACATAAATCGAAAGCTATCCGAAGCATGATCAATCAATGAATACAAAGAAAATTCAGTACCAGGAAAGAATTTCTCGACGGTCTCTGGGCCATATCACTGTCGTCGTATAGCAGCTATTAATACTCCGGCAGACAGACAACCTGAGTCCAGGGAATAGACGTTCGCAGAAAAAAAGGACACCAGAACACTCAGTTTTATTGCACGCCCCCGGCACAATTTTCCCTTCCTGTGTAAAGTGTGATGATGTTGACGATAAAATCTACCATAAAAGATTGAGTTATTTTGGTAACCATATTGGTGGGACACACTGTTTTTTACGAGTCTGTCGCGCAAAGTGTTGCAATTTCATTTGATGTTCAATAACATTTCCTCTGATTGAATTGCCACTCTCGGCTTTCTATCAGTGGGTTTGAGAAGTTAAATAAGGAAGAAAATTCAAATATCAAATTTCCCGATAAGTAACATACACAAAGGTTAAAGGTTAAACTCAGTAAGAAGCCATAAATCTCAGCTTCACACATGAATTGCTTCTGGCATATTGAAAAAGGTCACTCTACTGCAGAACCCCCAAGTCGAGAATCGAGGTCAAATGAAGGAAACGAGAAAAAAAAACAAAAAATTAAAATCCCTTTTCGCGGAGGTTTTGTAAACCAAATGGAAATTGGTTTTGCATTCATGTTTCAAGCTGCTCATGAATAACTTTGGCAACGAGGCGTTCTCCAAATGGGAAGCTGCACAATCGGCAGGGAACCATTTCTGCTTGATTTATATTCCACGCCAATTATACATACCGTGGAATCGAAACACAAACATACCTATGAGATATGCGCTCTTTTGCCAAAGGTACATGTACAATTTCGCCATAAATCGATTAAACATTGGCATTGGAAAATGAAGTTTTTGAATTGGTTGATTCAAGATTCATTGGAAGTGTTCCTGGTACGCACAATATTCAACATTCTTCGGATACATCGCGGTTTTTGATACCGGGAACACGAGGCCGTTTTTGATTTTCGAGGAATCAAAACCTTATTTCGAAATGAATATGTATAAGAAATCTGAAATAGGATGTGAAAATGATAATCATGGTGTTTACATTCCCAGGTACATGGCATAGTACTTCCATAAAAATAACATTCTGGTGTAAAAGCTAATCTTTTTTGGGATTTCGTTTCTTCGTTGTTTCAAATTTCTTAAATATTTCGACGAACTGAAGTTTTCTAGGCAATTTGTCAATTATGATTATGATTTAAGTTTGTTTAACCTGTATCAATTTAGCCTTAGGTATGAGTATTTTATGGCAAACCACTTAAAGAAAAAGACGTCATCTACATCTAGAAAAGAATTTAAATGTCAATTGGAGCTAACTGAATGCCATGCCTAAATTGCACTGGAAAGTGTACTACGTTAAATATGATATGATTGGAAAAGCACTACTGTCACAAAGACTCGAGCTTTCGGTAAAATGATGTATGATCATTACATTCAAGCGAAACAACAAAAACATTTTATGAGATTTTCGGCCTTTTAGATAATTCATCCCAGAAACAAGAAAATAATAAAAAAAACAAATGCGCCGTTAAGAAGTGAGAATTGAACTCACAACACCATTTACCACCGTTTGTTAATTCGACATCTTATAGTGTACTATCTGAGCCGGATGGAGGACGAGGGATATTGTCATGGGGATGAATATGGATGAATATGGATTGCCACCAGTCAATCCATATCCATCCGTCAGTGGTTTTTTTCCATCTTCCTTTTAACACGTTCGTCGCCATGGGACCCATATTCGGGTGACGAGTGTATTCCCTGGGTGGCCCCGTCACATCAAAAACGTGTGACGCTCTCTTACTCATATTAGCCGCTCAGTTTAGACACATGTTGCGTAGCTACGAGCTCTCCGTCTTTACTTTCTCGTTCCGAGAATTTCTTTGGGCCCGGCTAGTAGAACTACCAAAATGAGCGTGGCGACGAACGTGTTATAGGAGTGCTTTATCTTGTAAAGGAAATGCGATTGGGAATGGATTCCCATAGAATGGGTATTGGAAATTAGAAACTGTTTTTTGGATTTTCTGCCTGTTTAAATACAAACGCACAAGGTTCAAGCAGGGGTGCGATCCAGGGTGAACAGTTACTTCAAGAAAATGGAATTCCTGGTAACGATCGATCTGCCAACTGCTACGGTTTCAACGGATGAATGGTCATTCCCAAATGGTATTGAGTTAGCGGATCCTTCATTTTTTGAGTCGAAGGTGGTGGATTTGGTTTTTATTCATTGAGTCGTTCTTCGACTTCTTCGAAACGGGAAAACGGATTTCCATCGGAGACCAATTGCCTACACCATAGGTCGGCAATCTGCAGCTCTTTGGATGTATAACTGTTTCTCTTTAGCTGAATGTGTAAACATTTTGAAAATTCACGAAATTTTCTAGAGTAAACGGAGGCAACATAAGTTTTTCTTCAGTTCAGGTTATATTTTCCAGGATTAAAAATTTTGATTTTGAATTCTGAGTCTTTGTCAGAATTTTGGTTTTGGTTTGTTCTATGAAGTGATGATTAAAATAACGTCAAATAAAAAAACTTTGAGTTTAAAAAATCGGTTCGATAAAAAATAAAATACAGCGAAGCAAAGCCTAAGTTAGATGTCTATTATTATGTAAGATTTATTATTGTAACGGAAGAACCGAGATAGGTATCAGAACTTCCATTGGACCCCAGCATATTTCTACATCATCAGATGAATCTATACTTGACGATTTCAAAAATCGAAGATACACTGAAATAAGCAAATCTGTCAAGTATTAAAAGTTTTTTAAAAATATTTTTTTTTGACTGTTCGAAATATTTGAAATTGTTTTTTTTTGAAAAATTGAAAAATTAAAATAAATTATTCACACAACGAATCTCATATCATTAAAATCGGGTAACATTTTCGGCCAGGTGACCGCCAAGAAACTACTATAAAATTCAGATATTTTAGTTTAATCCTTATAAAATCACAATTTAGGATATTTTTTGTTTAAGTTATCAAATTCGTCTTAGTAAATACCTACTTGAAAATCAAAACACTTGAAAAAAAAAAAACACTTGAATGGTTTAAGAGAATCATCAGAAGGCCATATCTAGCGAAGGGCGAAACTGCCAAATGTAAACAATTCGAGTAAACGATCATTCCGGATGTACGCGGTTGCACTTTACCTAATAAATGCGGTTTCATCTTAAAATCACTTAAAACTTTCAAAAAAAAATGATAAAATTCAATTGGGCGAAACTTCCTGTTGATGCATTTTCGTTGGAACGTGAAGTTACGCCTATTCAAAATGGGGTTAATTTTTCTATTTGTGTAGGGCCAATGGGCGTAACTGAGTTGACCGTGTGTGACAAAACGGCCTAATTAGTTTTTGCGTGTAGGACCAAAAGGCGAAACTTCAAAACCAAAACAAAATCGGCCGAACATTTGGGCGAAACTTGCAGACGTAACTGTAATCTAAAACAAAAAAAAGGCTTAACTCGAAAATATCTGAAATTAAGTGAAAAAAGTTGAAGTTATTTATAACCAACGAACAATAAGTGAATATAATGCACATTTCTTATTTATTTTGTTGAACAAAAAGGGGTCGATTGTTTAAATAGGATTTGATAAGATGTTCCGAAATTTTAAACGCGTTTTCCTCGTTTTGAGCTTACTGCTGGATCCTTAGGCTTTTCCGATCCGCACCAGTGGCGTTACAGCCGGAAGCCACTGCCGAAGCAAAGGGTCCTCTGACCGCAGCAGCAGGCGATCGTCGGGTGGAGCAGCCGCCGAAGCTCCTCGCCGCATCTGGGGCGTTACAGCCGGAAGCCACTGCCGAAGCAAAGGGTCCTCTGACCGCCGCAGCAGGCGATCATCGGGTGCAGCAGCCGCCTAGATTCCTCGCCGCATCTGTGGCGTGACCACCGCCGAAGCAAAGGGCCTCTGACCGCCGCAGCAGGCGATCATCGGGTGCAGCAGCCGCCAAAGTTCCTCGCCGCATCTGTGGCGTGACCTCCGCCGAGCAAGGGTCCTCTGACCGCCGCAGCAGGCGATCATCGGGCGCAGCAGCCGCCGAGATTCCTCGCTGCATCTGTGGCGTGACCACAGCCGAAGCCAGGATCCTCTGACCGCCGCAGCAAGGCGGTCATCGGGTGCAGCAGCCGCCGAAGTTCCTCGCCGCATCTGTGGCAGGACCACCGCCGAAGCAAAGGGTCCTCTGACCGCCGCAGCAGGCGATCGTCGGGTGCAGCAGCCGCCGAGATTCCTCGCCGCATCTGTGGCTTGACCACCGCCGAAGCAAAGGGCCTCTGACCGCCGCAGCAGGCGATCATCGGGCGCAGCAGCCGCCGAGATTCCTCGCCGCATCTGTTGCGTGACCACAGCCGGAGCAAGGGTCCTCTGACCGCCGCAGCAGGCGATCATCGGGTGCAACAGCCGCCGAAGTTCCTCGCCGCATCCGCGGCGTTACAGCTGGAAGCCACTGCCGAAGCAAAGGGCCTCTGACCGCCGCAGCAGGCGATCATCGGGTGCAGCATCCACAGCGAATTTCGTCGCCGCATCAGAGGCGAGAGACATCGGAAGTCCAGGCCGAGGAGGAAGCACGTTGCAACCTTGTGAAAGCGAGTAAGTACACGCGATCGGGGGAAAAGATGGGAGGTTTGAGTTACTAAATGTTGCCCAATACACGTAAAGTTTACCTCAGCTTGATTTTTTTTGATTGTGGCACCGACCACGGAAAGCCTCCATAATAAATGGCACGATCCAGGAATTTGAGCTGAATTTGACAACGGGAAGGGGTTGCACTGAATCTCAAGTTTGAAAGGGATTCTGAGACATTGTGTTCTGAAGAAGCATAAAATACTGGTTTTTATCAAATATTTTTTTCTTTACCAATCGATTGCTTGATTATGTTGATTTCATTCATTCATACTGGGTTCGATTCCCGGTATCGGAAAGAAAAACTTTTGGGTTCGAATCCCATAAGTTGCCGACAGGTAAGATGTGTTTCATTGTACAAATAATTATATATTTCAGAGGGAATGCATCTGGGATTAATCTGAAGAGACTATTGCAAGCGGAGTGGATTGCCAACCATTGTAGGTCTCTGAAGATTGGATACCAGACATAGGCTGGACCTTGCTACCGATGGGGGAACCATACATACATACCTACATACTAACGTTTCACCTGAGGACTGCAACTCGATTGGACTTAAAAGATTGTATTTTGGTGGGAAATTGTCGTTTTAACACGCAATGAGTAGGGGAGAGTGGGGTAATGTGGGCCATGGGGAAACGTGGGACACTTCAAATATCTCAGCTGTGTGTTGAGATAAAAATCCCAATTCAACTGTCATCGTCGTCGCTATGCGTAAGCATGTTTTTCTATATGTTGTTGACTTATGTACGTATCATATGCTTCTTTTATGAAACTAGCCTAGAAAAATATTCTTACATAATTAAACAAGCACCCGAAAAATTGCATCCGTGCGAGACCTCAAGTACATAACAAAAATATGCTCATACGCTTATGATCTTGGTTTTGTCATGTTCTTTCACGTGGAAAAGGAATTTTTGATGAAACATAAATAGGTCACAGAAACGCAACCAATTTCAAAATCATTGCTTGTGGGGAATCGTGGGCCACATTTTGTGGGGTATCTGGGGCCACCTATATTTTGGGGTTTTTATATACGTTCAGAACTTAAAGTACGTTATTATTAGTTGTAAAGTTTTCTTACGCCAAATTAAGAATTATTAAAAATGTTTTCTCCATATTTTCTAATGCGTTAGAGACGAACAAAAATCCTATATATGGAATTTTGCCGAAACGTTCGCGAGCCAGGTTTTAGAATCTTTTCGATCATACACAACTCTCTTTTTAGTTTCCTCATCTGAAATCGCTTTAAAATAACTAAATGAATTTTGAAATTTCAGTTTTGGGTCAACTCATAAACTTTGCACGTTACCCAGTCAATTTGGATTTGGTGGCCTACGTTTCCCCACAATTTTTCAAAATCCGAAATAAATTACTTTTTTAAAACAGTCAAAACTCGGGAAATAATTGTATTTAAAAAATAACAAAAATTGCCTAATGATACCTCAAAAATGTAGAAAATCTTTCCATTCATTTATTTCATTTTATCTTTTCTAATAAAGAAGTTATGAAACAAAGAAAAAAAGTGGCCCATGATACCCCACTCTCCCCTACATTTTACTCGTTGCATTTTACAGGACGCGAATCTACAAACATGATTTTTTTAGTCGGCCCCATACAAAAGTTTGTTCTCCACATCCTTATCTACCATTTGGAGGGTGGGCCCCCAGATTCCCAGACATTATGCAATTTTGGGACACCTTAAAAGGCATACGTAGCTATTTTTGTATGCATGTCCACTAAAGCAGTACATCTTGAGCTTGTGTCAGATCTATCCACAGAACGGTTCGTACAGGCCTTGCGCAGGTTTGTTAGAAGATGAGGAAAATTTTCAGAGATTTTTTCAGACAACGGCATGAACTTTGTCGGAGCTCGAAATCAAATGTCAGAATTGTTTTGTCTGTTGAAGAGTCAAAATCATAGAGAAAGGTTTACAAGGAATGTGGTAGCGATGGAATCCAGTGGCATTTTAATCCCCCTAGTGCCCCATATTTTGGAGGTTTGTGGGAGGAAGCAGTGCGTCCCGCAAAAAAGCATATTTTGAGGGTTATCGTGGAAAACTCTGTGAGTATGGAAGATTTCACGACGCTTCTGGTTCAGGTCGAAACCTGTTCGAATTCGAGGCCCTTTACACACCTTTCGAGCGATCCTAATGACTCAGAACCTTTGACACCGGGTCATTTTATTATCGGAGAGTCCTTACAGTCCATCTATATATATATAAATGAATTTCTGTCTGTCTGTCTGTCTGTCTGTCTGTCTGTCTGTCTGTCTGTCTGTCTGTCTGTCTGTCTGTCTGTCTGTCTGTCTGTCTTTCTGTCTGTTCCCTATAGACTCAGAAACTACTGAACCTATTTACGTGAAACTTGGCAGGTGGGAGTATTGGAGGCCAGGGAAGGTTCCTATTATGGTTTGGGACCCCTTCCCCTAACATGAAGGGGGGGAGGGGCCTCCCAAACAAAAGACATTTTTTTGCATAACACGATAACCAATCAAGAAAATGGTATCAAATTTGGCTTGGGGTGGTATTTGGGAACGAGGAATATTTCAATGAATATTAGATACCCCTCCCTCCTCTCAGTGAGGTTATAGGAAGGAGGGAGGGGGGCTACCTTACAATTTTTCACATAACTCGAAAACTAATCAAGATATTGAAACCAAATTTGGCATGGGGAGTTATTTGGATTCGGAAAATATTTCTATGATTATTTAAGACTCCTCCCTCTTTCCAGTAGTTTCCTCTTTTATATTTTTTTACATAACTCATAAACTAATAAAGCAAATAGAACCAAATTTGGCATGGGATGGTATTTCTATACAAAAACTATTTCTATGATTATTTGAGACCCCTCCCTATTTTCTGTAGGGAGATTCAAAGTAGGGAGGGGCCTCTTTTATAATTTTTTACATAACTCAGAAACTAATTAAGCAAATGGAATCAAATTTGGCATGGGTGGGTATTTGGGAACGTGACATGTTCTAATGATTGTTTGTGACCCCTTCCTTCTTCCAGCGGGGAGAGAGAAGAAGGGAGGGGGGAGTTTCATACAATTTATGCAGTAAAACTAAAGAACTACAACAGCAAATGGAACCAAATTTGGCATGGAACGATATTTGGGTACGAGAAATGCTTCTATGAATATTTGGTATCCCTCACTCCTTCAAAGAGGTGGATGGAAAGGGGAGGAGAGTTCTCCTTCACAGTTTTCAGCATAACTGGAGAGCTGATCGAGCCAATTGAACCATTTTTGACATGTGAGGGAATTTATATACGAAAAATGTTTCTACTATAAATTGAAGCCCCACTTTTTTCAGCGGAAAGATAAATTTGGCATCACAAAGTATATGAGTACGAAAAATACTTCATGAATATTAAGCTCTCCCCTCCATTCAATGGGGAGAACGGAAGAAGGGATGGTACTTCCTTTCAAGTTTATGCATAACTCAAGAATTTACTACGCAAATAAAACCAAATTTGGTATGGGCTGGTATATCAATACGAGAAATTTTTCTATGTGAAACAATTCCTTTCTTGCAGTAGGATGATAGAATTGAAAATATAGGAAGGTAAGAGGAAAGCTTACATTTAACTTTTTTTTAACAAAATCCGAGAAAAGGACAAAAATTAACATGGAAATAATTTTGGCATGATTCTATGATTATCTAACACACCATCCTTCTTTCTGTGAGTAGGTACATTGGAGGAGGGAGGTGAGCCCAATACAATTTTGTTAGCATAAGTTCTCAATTTATGCTAACGAAGCCAACAAATGGAAACAAATATGGCTTGGAATGGTATTTGGTTTCGAGATATATTTCTATGATTGTTATAGACCCTTATGCTTTACAGTGTAGAGAGGGGAAGAAAGGAGGGGGCTCCATATAAAATTTGTTGTAAAGCTTAAAAACTTATCAACCAATGGAACTATATTTGATATAAGAGGATTATTGGGAACGATAAAAAAATGGGTATGATTATTAAAGATCACTACCTCCATTCAGCAGGGGGTGAAAGGAAGGACAGGAAGGCTCTCTTATCAGTTTTTTTTTGCATAAATCTACAACATATCAAGCGAAATCAACCATAGTTTATAAGTCAGATTCAATGCATACAATTAATTTGAGACCCTCCTTTCTTAGAAGTTTCTGGTGAGATCAATCCATTTTTTTTTGTTTTTATTCCTGATTTCAACTGTACATCTAAAACATTATCACATTATAACCTAACCCTACATAATCATAAGAAGCGTTTGGCAGGG
Source organism: Uranotaenia lowii (assembly GCF_029784155.1). Lineage (NCBI taxonomy): Eukaryota > Metazoa > Arthropoda > Insecta > Diptera > Culicidae > Uranotaenia > Uranotaenia lowii. The sequence goes on along the minus strand of NC_073693.1, from coordinate 93,758,416 downwards.
AACTTCACGCTTCATCTCTCCCTTGTTCCTGTATCTTTTGCGTTTTCATCACATGGTTGGCCTGGCCGTAGTAGTATGTGCAATGCATGTTCTATGTATCAGATACTATGTTGAAAAGAAAAATGAGGAACGCAAGTTTTTCATTTTCCAGGATGCATACAAGTTTTGGCCATGTTGGTGTTAGAAGAAGAAGAAGAAGAATAACTATAATGTCAGACTTCTGGTCGGATAAAATGAACAATATGTGCCAAACATTAATATGTGTCAGACTAATGTCAGTTGATTATGAATATTGAGTCAGAGCAGACATTTTTCAAGCATCATAGTTGACATGGTTGCTGATTTTCCTTCATCGTCACGTTTCAAATCTCATTTGACTCAGGGGCGGTCCTAGAGCTGGCTCTTGGGGGGGGGGGGGGGGGTGATTTTCCAATTTTCAAAAATCAGTCAATATAAAGGAACGTTAATATCTAGTGAAAAAAAAACAATCATTTGAGTGAGCGGAAGGAGCGCCGAGGGATTGCGGAGGGGTGGGGGGGGGGGGGGGTATGGTCAATTGCAAATGAGTCTACAATATAAGCTGCACACTGCTCCTCCTTTCTCCTTAAATTTCACTGAACAACATGTATTTAAAAAAGTATGAAAAAAGAGATGAATAATGAACTACATGAACTATTGGTCTACAACAAATAAATTTAAAAAAAATGTGATTAAGCTTTTTTATTGTTCATGTAGGAACCTTCTCAAAATTCCTAATATTTAAATAATTTTGAACTATAAAAAAATGAAATGAAGAGTTAATTCCGAATGTAATACTTTGTTTTAGTGAAGAGTCCCAATCATTTGCAATTGAAATGACCAAGCTTTCAGGTTCAGAATTTAAAACCTTAAGCTAAATTTTTACTTAAAATTTCAATATTATTGTGTAGATAATCTGAAAGCACTAAAAGATCTTCTGACTGTTTAGCATGATAGATTGCCTTGTTGCCGAAAAAATAGTGGAATGATAAGGGGATAGTTTTAATTCACAAGGGAAAAATTAAACGAAGGCAAACTGATTATGGACGATTTCGTCTCAAACTCGATTTTTGGCAGATTTTTTCTCTTCCTTCCTATTCTCTGGCATTTATTAATTTTAAAACTTAGCAGTAGAGTGACATCGATCAATGATAATTGAGGAAGTAACTAACCTTCATGAACAACAAAAAATATTTAAAATCTTTTCATTATCCTTTATTCATTCATCGATAAAGATTAGAGGGACGATTGCCAAAAAATAACAAATTCCCGGAAAAAACAATACATATTTCGTCTAGATTATCATCTTATTTTGCTGAATGGGGAAAGATACCTACTTCTATTATTTTTTCTCATGGTAAATTACTCACAGTCTTCATGAAAATTGATCGTTAAGTTAAAACCTTTTTTCTTAATTTTTTTTGATATTTTACACTTTTGCTAAAAAGTGCAAAAAAAATTTCTATAAACCTTGTATTTTCAAAATGTATACCGGAATCAAGAGCTGATAAAAAATACAAATTTGCATTTAGTGCTCCATAAATAAGTCGAAATCAGTTTTAAGGTTCTTTGCTCCCCGGAAAATGTGAGTTTTGTTTCCTCGTATTATAGTTTTGAATGCTGATTTTGGGTTCTGGAGATGAATTTGAATCTTTATCGCCAACACAAACAGCTTTTATAAATAGTTTTTTGTTCCTTTATGTGAGTCATAACACGTGATCTCTTTTTCGATTCATTGTTGCTGAAATCTCTTGAGAAGATTTTTTAAAATGTAAACTTTTACTACGAATATTTTATATTCGATTTCTGTTTGGCAGTACATGAATTTTTTTCATGGTCATTTATAATATGAATGTTTGATGTGATACATTTCAAACAGAATTAAATAAAATCAGATCTGAAATTTAAATTTTTGTTTTTGAATTTCATAATATAGGATATTTATTTTAAGTTTATAATTCATATTTCAATGGTGGTAAATTGAGGGTGAAAAAACTGTGATTCAGAACCTGAATTCTTATTTTGCAATAAATCAGGAATTCGTTGTACGCAAGTGAAAATAGCACTACTTTAGATTTTATAATGAGGTTAGCATTAGACATCTGATATGACCTTATAAAGTTCAAAAATTCTCAATAATACAGCTGTAAACAAAAGAAAATACAGATTTTAAAATTCAAATCTATATTTAAATTTCAGATAAGTATTAGCTTTTTATTCTTTAAGTGAAGTTTTATTAGAATGATTTTTCCTGATTCTAAATTGATAATTTTCCTTCGATTTAAAAAATATTTTGAAACACAAAAAAACAAATAGGAAGCTTTTCGCTGCTCAAAACTTCATCAAACATGAATTTAATGCGGCATCAATACTTGTTGTTAATTACGATTGAATTCGTTTTTCGAAATATTGGTGACTTAAGGACAAAAAGAAAGATTAGAAAGTTAGATGGTCAATTGAAGTCATACGTTTCTTAAATCCCTTCTGGAAAACTGATCTCCCCGATGGATAAATTGACTAAAATTTAAATTTCTTACAACAAAGGTAATTTAACACTTGAAGGTCAAAGGTTTTTTACTTCTTAGACCAAGATCTGTTTATCCATTAAACATGGTAGAAATTCCTAAAAATAAAGAAAATTGAAAATCACATGATTCCGTACGTTTATAATTTAATGATTTTTTTTATTGTTTCCTTTTAAATCTGAGCAAATAAAAAAGAAACTGCATATTGAAGGCAATAAATGTATGATGACAACAGAACAAATATTTCAAGTATTTCAGTGTTATAACCATATTCACCCCCTATATGACTTTTTCAAATTTGTCATTTCATTAGAATTCAAAACAAAATCAAGAATTTAGAAGCTCTGAATTTGAAGCAAATATAAAATTTATAACGATTTGCTCGTGTTAATTTAGGCATATGAGGGAAATTAGTGACAATTTTAAAAAAGTTGTCCCTACATTTCATTAAAAGCACATTCAAAATCAACACTCAACAACACACTTTTGTTTAGTTACTTATCAACAAAAGATATTTGGTATAATTCAGTCCAGTGAATTACAAGTTAATGCTGCTTGAGTTTGGTGTATCGACTTTTTCAATATTGAGCCTTTTAAGTGATAAACAAACTTTTTTGTTGAATAAACACCCCCACGGAGTGGAAAATTTTGAAAATTTAAAAGCACATCTACTAAGAAAAGTTACAAGTTTTTATAGAAATTCAAGCATTTGCGGGTATTTTGTAACGGTTTTTTGCCGCTTGGGGGGGGGGGGGGGGGGTGATCACCCCGATCACCCCCCCCCCATAGGACCGCGCCTGATTTGACTACTAGTCGAGCTTCAAGAGACTGGAAAAGATTGACTTTCGTCATGGATTTCTGTTCACGTGACGGATGTTATTTTTCAAACAACGGTCGTCAAGCAAGTTGACGGCGTCGGTTCAAAGCATTTTATGTATGATTCGAAAATTTTTGTGTATTTGGATTTCTTGTTGGGCGATTTGCCAGTGTCAAAAACAAATAAAATTCGGATTCAAAAAATACTACCAATTGCGGAATTACAATATTGTAAATGAATTTTTATATAGATAATTATGAAAGGCAATTTTTTTGCGCATAGTCGATATTGTCCTTCTAGTCCCTAGCGAATTCTCATCGGTCGTGACAGTAGATGTTACGTTCGAAAATGTCCCGGTCCTGAACTATCCTGGACTGATCTCCAAAAACGGAAACGATGATCGTTGTTTTCAGATTTTTTTTCAGCCACGACCATAACGAAACTTGTGTTTTTCGACGTCGTCTTAAGATGTTTTTTTTTATCTAAACATTATTCCGTCACAGTCAAAAAGACGACGACGGGCTGAAGGCGACTATGATTATTCCGACGCTTCATTTGATTGAAGGTTGAGGCGAGATTGTTTGCTTGGTTACTCATTTGAAGGCGTCTGTTATGAATGCGACTGCTTTAACTTTTCACAGTCACAGTTTTATGACTGATGACGGTGAATTTTGTATGCTCTGAATTGAGTCAGGTGATTACGTAAAAATCAGTCCGAGTTCAGTCAGTGACTAACAGTCAATCACTAACAAATTCTCACAAGTTATACTTATGATAAAATTTAATCGATACAGAAATTCACAATTAATTTCTGGGTGGGTGAGGATGTTCTGTTCAGGAATCACTGTACTGAAGCGTAAACCCGATTAAAGAGAAGCGGAGGTGTTGGGAGATCGTGAAATGATCTGATGATATAAGTACACTCGCATCTCGTAGCTTAAGTTCCATTCAAGCCTTTTCCTTTCACCGTACACGATAATAGGCGTCGTTATCGGAGGAATTGATCATCGATAATCAGCAATGATCGTCCCTACCTACCTACCTAAGGGTCCGGCGCCGATTGACCGACGCATAGAGCTGAGATAAAAGATCTCCACTGCTGGCGATCCGGAGCCAGCGTCTTCACTTGCTGCCAGCCAAGATTCTCGTCAACTGTGCGGATTTCAGCGGCTAGACTTCGCCGCCAAGGGCCTGCCTCTTCTTCGATGCCCATCTGGATTCCAGTCAAGCGCCTCTCTGCAAATCTCGTTTTCATCTCTTCGCAGCGTGTGCCCAATCCATCTCCACTTACGTTCCCGAATCTCGATGTCCAGCGCTGTTACCGCTACTTTGACCGCGCCCCTACAGCAGCATAATAATTCCAATAAGATTGTTACGAACGTTAGGGATAGTGAGAGCAGTTAGGTGACAGCCAACGTCAAGTACATTGACGGAAGTAGAATCAACTTAACGTGATTTGGATAAGCAGAGAGTAAATAAACTGGTGTGATTTATTCCCTTACCAAATATATTATTATATTAGGAATCGTTAGATTACTTTGGACGATTGCGATCGTGAGTAAAAATATTTGAATACTATTTTCTTTAGCTATTATACTCAAGAATTTACACTGTTAGCGCAGATAGCATATCGTTTCACACGATTCCCTCCTAGATTGTTGAGGAAGAAAAGAACAACTTAGAGGTTAGCCAATGTAAGTAAAAGTTAAATGAATTCAACTTGCTATGTATTAATTGAAAAATATAGCTTTTAGCAGTGTTACTAATCCCCGGATTGCTCAAAAGAACCTCCGAAACTTCACCTCAACAAAACTAAAAGATTGGGCTACATTGCGATGTCGACAAATGTTCAAACTGAACCCGGTCACAGCTGCGGAGCCGGCTGCAATCTTCCGGTTAACAACCGTATGGTTGCGTGCGACAAATGCGACTCGTGGTGGCACTTCGAGTGCGTGGGCGTAGGAGATAGTAACGCTGAGAAAGACTTTATTTGTCCCCGATGCGCGGCGACACCCCACGAAAAACAAAACACAATAGTGCCTTCACCGAAATCAATTAGCAGCGCAAAAAATTCTGCCAAATCCGGCGGAAAATTGATGAAACTACGGTTTCAAAAACTTGAGGAGATGAAAGCTCTCCAGGAAAAGCAACTTGATCTCGAACAGCGAAAGCTTGACTTAGAGAAGAAATTCATCCAAGAAAAATACCGTGTTCTTGAAGAAGAAGCAGACGACGACGAAGAAAGACAGAGCCGAAAATCAAATCAAAGTAATTCTAGCCAGATCATCCAGTGGAAGGTGAATCGACTTCTGGGCAGCGCTGTGAACTCAACTATGGTCCCGCAAGCCCAGGAAAAAGTTACCCCGGTGACGACCACTAACGAATGTGACGATTTACCAGTTGGTGCTTCAAATAATGCTGAACCTGCCGTCTCGAAGCAGTCGAACACCTTGGTAACTGGGCCTATTTTTGAGTGTGCTCAACAACTACCAGGTACGAATCTTCCTTACACTACAAACCGTCAGATGTGTCCATCAATGGGTGTACTAAACACTCATGCGAATAACTCTCTTAGAGTTTCATTGATGTCGACTGGCGCTATTCCTAAAACAAATCCGATTACTACCACGGGTCGAGGGCCGTCGCATTCACTAACTGGGCCGATCGGTTTGCCCCAAATGACACAACTTATCGTGGCCCCCGCGACACTCCCCGTGTACATTCCATCAGTACCCCATCCCGCAACAATGAGTACTGCTAATAATTTGCAAACTCAGCATACGTTCGCTGACAGTTTCCCGGTTTCCGCGATGCTTGCGCCAGGTGCGACTCTGCCCAACCCGACGTTGAATCCGTATGAGAATTACTCCACTCCGAGCCACAGTCAGATAGCCGCACGTCAGCTTATGGCCAAAGATTTACCGATGTTTTCCGGGGACCCCGAAGATTGGCCGCTGTTTTCGAGAATGTTCTATAACACGACGCAAGCCTGCGGATATTCAGATGCTGACAACTTAACTCGGTTGCAACGTTGTCTACGAGGTCCCGCTCTAGAGGCCGTTAGAAGTAAATTGTTACTCCCGAATTCTGTTCCATTGGTCATGGAGACCTTGAAAATTCTTTATGGCCGACCCGAAATCTTGATCTTCGCGTTGATAAACAAAGTGAAAAATACTCCGGGGCCGAAACCAGGGAGACTTGATACGTTAATTACTTTCGGAATGACCGTGCAAAATTTAGTGGATCATCTTGCGGCTGGGCAGCCCTTTGCACATATGAACAACCCGACTTTAATTCACAAGCTTGTGGATAAATTGCCGGACCAAATGAAGCTTGATTGGGCATTGTATAAGGAACAATTTTTGGAAGATGATTTGCGAGTTTTCGCGACGTTTATGTCAGTTTTGGTCAAGGCAGCAACGGCAGTCACAATAAACGTTGGAGAAAAACCGGATAACCGTAATTCAAAATTCGATAAGCAAAAAGATAGAGGTTTTTTACATACGCACACTACTGACGAAGTAAATTATCCCTCTAATGAGTGACGCCGGAACGAGTCGAGCTCTGACAATACAAAATGGTGCAAGATTTGCTTCAAGTCCGAACACAGGGTTCAAGACTGTTCAGAATTTTTGAAAAAGAACTTAGAGGAGCGTTGGACCGTCGTACACTGTATTTCGCTTTGCCGAACCTGTTTGTTCCAACACGGTCGGAGACCGTGCAAGCTTAAAAAAGCTTGCGGAGTAGATGGGTGCTGTTACATCATCTTGGATTCGATTAAAATTAACAAACATGTTGTGAGAAGAAACATTCGTGTAGAGTTTCTAAAATCGAAGTTCAGCTGTGCCGCAAAGAATCACCGACACTCACCGTCACTCACGAGCTTCTCAACTGTCACTGCATCCATCAAGTCCGTTTCCGGTTATAAGTTCAACTCATGCAAATGATGTATAAATATGTGCCGCTACTTGATGTGCGATAAAATTGGTGAAAAACAATTGTTCGGTTATATATAGTTCCTGTTCAGGAGATCACTCCAACAATTCTTGCTACAGTGTTCCTAAAGAACGTGCAAGAATCACCTGAAGCACTCTCCGACCGATTCCGAAATCGAAACCGATCCTGCAGACAGAACTGCAAACCTGGCCAAGAATAATTTATTACACCATCATCAGGTAATCCACAATTGCATCGGTTATATCGAATGAACTAATCTCATTTTAACGGTAGTGTGCCTAACCTCATCAAGACGGAAACAATCTAACCGAACACGGGAAGCATCGGAACCATCACGACCTAGACACGATAGGCAGAGGAGCATCAAATTCCGGCTCACCTGTAAAGAGAGTCTTGCCAGAATCCACCGCATTACAGGTACAAATCAATGTCATACATCTTCCAGTGAGCTAACTTAATCAATTCACATACAGGGTGAACCGACGTCGCATCCTGGGAAGATCAGACTTCCTGAACAGCCTAGATAAATACATGGTCCTTAACAACCAGGTAAAACAGACATTGAATATTTGTCGCAGTTCATACAACGGATTCTCTCAATCACAGGTGGAAATTGAGGCTGGGTGTCGTCAGAGCATAAGCAGCACCGCACGGGAACCAGTGGATTTGAAAAGGTCCTCAACTGAGGTAGGATGTTCACAAATCATGATCTGAAGGCTTGACGTTAATGAAATTTTCTTAGGACCTTTTTTGAATCGGTTCTAACTCTCACAGAAAACGCCTGCAAGGCTGCAACGACAGTACAACATCTGACTCGTCTTGGATACGATCAACTGTGGCAAAACCCCTCATCACTCGTGTGCGTGTGGCGCAATTTGTTGTTATCGAAGTTACCTCTCCAGGGAGGACTTAAGCATGCGTATCACTGCAACATTGTGAACGAAGCATGAACGGAGAGAGTCGAAATCATCATTGTCAACTGGAAATCATCGTCATCGAATGTTGGGCTGAGACTTGCGCATGATTGCATGGACAGTCTAGCATATATGCATGTAGTACCTGAAAAAGTGACGGAGCCGTGTGAGAGTGTGTGAAAGAAAGCCGAGCCAGTGGGCGCGCATGCATAGGATTTGCACGCATCCTACATTCGCTCACGCGTGTAAGCGGATAGCACGTTGCCGTTTGGACGAGTGTTCGAGACCGGGGCCCCGTCGACTGCAAGCAGGGGAAGCTGATTTATTGGCAGCGGTACCGAGGATGACAGGTGCTTAGTAATAAGTTGTACCTTAATGTTAAGTCGAAACAGTTTACATTTATAATGCAATATTTTGCTGTGATGCTTCTTGAGATTATAAGATGCCTTTAGCATCATATCACCAAATTTGATACGTGCTTTTTTCGTTATTCGAGCTTATGGTTGAGCCAATATATGAGCCATATTTGAGTCTTTTCTGACATAGCTATCGAATGTCAGTTTGTCGATTCCGAGTTTCAATTGCGTGAATGGTCTGCCGAAGACCGATATTAGCAAAATAGTAACATTGGCGCCCAACGAAATAAACCCACATTAGTTGAAATCATAAATAACGTTCTAGTTCTGTCAACAGGGGATTTTTTTTTATTATCTGACAATTTGCGCCGGGGGTCTTCAGATTTTCCCCAAAATTGAAAATTTGGTTCATTTTTGCGACTTAAAAACACATGTATTTTTTCAGATTTCTAACATTTTTATTTTTTGAGTTAGCTTCGGTTAGATTTTTTTGTCAATAAAAAATAACCATTTTTCAAAGCTACATAACTCTGTTATTTTTCAACGGAAATTATAGAATAGCACATCAAAATGCATTGAAATTTTATCAGCTTTCCAAATAAAATAACTGGAAAAAAATAAATAAAGACCTTCAACATGAAAAGTTGTAAATAAACTTTAAATGGCGTCTAAAAGTACCGGCTGCATCACCGAATATTTTGCAAAAAATACCATTGAATAGCCCAATTTATAATGCAACTTTCATCTGAAGACACCAAAGTGGGCCATCAACTCCTTGAAGAGTTATGAAAAAAAATAATGACGATAAATCTCTTTTTTTGCATCGAAAACAAACAATGGTCGAACAAAAGCACACACATATGAAGTTAGCGCGCACTTCTAACAACATGGAAACAAAAGAACTTACCAAAGCAGGTAAAAAGCACTACTTTTTCGTGCTTTGTAGAGTATTTGCTGCAAAACTGATTTAAAATTTTAACCAAAATTCTTAGTGTCGTATTGTTAATGTGATATAACAAATAATGGAAATGTTGCTTTTACAACTTGGTCATAAGCTATATAACTTATTAACTTTTCGATCAAAGATCATTGTGAAGCAAAATCAATGCCAATAGTAGAAGGTTCAGTCCCTGTGTTTGGGATCACAAAAATGTGATTAAAAAAATGAAATATAGACGTGGTTTACATAGTTTTAATATCGGGAGCTAAGCACTAGACACCAAAATCCTTTCCCATTGATCATTAACAAAGAGTGTGGCACAAATGTAGAAATAATCGAAGAGCTCAGTATGGCCAGCCCAGGCTGTAAACAGCATCATTCCCATTGTAGGTAATATGACATTGGAAATATGATACTTTTACCGTATTCGTTTTCTCCATTCGCCCAGTATTGAGGTTTACCATACTAGAACGAACATAATTTGTCGTCAGTGTTTTGCTACCTCGATCAAACGAATCTTCAGTGTTCCACCGTCCATTTTAAATCAAATCTGGGGAATTACGGATGCAAAACTGAGCGCATAAACTTCTAAAAATGACAGCAAAATTTGCAAAAATTGTTGTGACCTGCTGCAAAACTGGGTATAAACGAATACGTTATTAGATTTTTGGATAAAACATGAAGTCAGTTTAGCTGCAACACTCTACCGCCCCTACTTTCATAACAGTCCCATATGCAAAAACAAGCAAGCGAGAAAATCAGCTTTTCCTGTTTTGGAATACATTCTTAAATTGTGATAACCACTTTCGGCATAAACGAATATCGTTTCTAGGTTGTCATAATAAATCGTAAGACCTGAAATTTTCGAAATTAAGTTATTGGTAAGGTCAAGAGCACCATTTTCATTCATTGTGGGACTGTTAATCGACCATATTTGAAACCTTTTTCAAATCTACTCGCATAACAGTCCCATACAGAATATTTTTTTCTCACCAAGCTTCTTTCTAAGACTTAAATTTGATCATTTTTGAACTTCTAAATGCAATTGTCAGAAAAAGAAACATACAAAATATCGTAAATTCCACATCATAAGTTGAATCTTTTTACGATTTTTGATTGCATCCGATAGTTTTTCGCTCAGGAAGTCATTCCTAAGGAAGTCAGACCTGCCTTCGAAAACTCGTGTGCATCATTCGACATCAAGTGAGTTAAATTTGTTTTAAATGATTCAAAGCAATAAATCAAAGACTATTTCGTCGAAAGAAGCATTGAAAAGTAACCAAATCCGTGGTATTTCATGGAACTGTTATTCGGGTATATTTCATATAGGACAGTCACAAATTGATATTTTTTTCGAAATTTGTAGAACAAAACCTCTTTTTTTAGTGTTTTATTTTGAATCCCTTTGTTGACCTAAAATGACGAAAATTCATATGGGACGGTTATGTGAGTAGGGGCAGTCTACAAAGCACAAAAAAATAGTGTTTTCTACCTGCTTTGAAAAGTTCTTTTGTTTCCATGTTGTTAGAAGTACGCGCTCACTCCATATGTTAGTGCAATTGTTCGACCATTGTTTGTTTTCGATGCAAAAAAAGAGATTTGTTGCCATTATTTCTTTCATAACTCTTCAAGGAGTTGATGGCCCACTTTGGTGTCTTCAGATGAAAGTTGCATCATAAATTGGGCTATTCAATGGTATTTTTTGCAAAATATTCGGTGATGCAGCCGGTACTTTTAGATGCCATTTAAAGTTTATTTACAACTTTTCATGTTGAAGGTCTTTATTTATTTTTTTTCAATTATTTTATTTGGAAAGCTGATAAAATTTCAATGCATTTTGATGTGCTATTTTATAATTTCCGTTGAAAAATAACAGAGTTATGTAGCTTTGAAAAATGGTTATTTTTTATTGACAAAAAAATCTAACCGAAGCTAACTCAAAAAATAAAAATGTTAGAAATCTGAAAAAATACATGAGTTTTTAAGTCGCAAAAATGAACCAAATTTTCAATTTTGGGGAAAATCTGAAGACCCCCGGCGCAAACCCGTCAGATAATAAAAAAAAATCCCCAACAGTCAAAGTGAGTGAAAAATTGTGTGACATGATGGACATCAACCACTTGGAAGATGATGAGCTTACTTTTGAGCTGGCACTGCGTGGAGTGAGGCCAAATTTAATTGTACACCGATCAGTGAAACTTAAAAACCTGAAAACGATTCTCGACAAAGAAGCCAAGGAGAAGAACATCCCAACATCTTCAACGAATGTGATGTCAGATGTAGATAATATCTACAACTGCCAAGCAAAAATATCACCTATAGTTCACTTGGTAGAAACAGCTATTCGACAAAAATTATATTCCGACCTGAAAAAGTATCGCTCACGTTTGCTGCATTACCGCTTTCGTTTGACATTGATAACTGACTCAATGATAACGGCGAACGCTAACAAAACAATTTCAAAACTAGAGGCAGCATTGACTAGGATAGAAGACTGCTTACAACAACAACAACAACCTGCCAACGTAGGAGGGCGGCCAGGAGATCAGGATATCCTGCCCACGGAGAAGGAAACGTTAGATAGACTTAAACATTCAAATTTGCAGTCGAGCATAAAGGAGGTGGTGCAGCAACATGTACTGCTGGGCCAGCAACATAACAACGATCGAGCGGAGCAACAAAGGAATCTAGTGCTACAGGATCAACAGGAACGGGAACAGCAAGGAAACCTCCCGCAGCAGCGAGAACAACAAGAACTAATCCAACAACAATTTCAACAACTGCAAGAGCCGCAACAATGGGATCGTCAACCGTGGACACAACAGCAACAACCGACCACACCGGCACCTTTGAATTCGTCGCAACATCCCCTGCAAGCGGACCAAACTTTACACGCACAATTTCAAAATTTAATACGTCAGCAACAAGAGCAAATACAACAGTTTGCCCAATTACAAGTGCAGTATGGACAACTTCAACAAAGCTTGGAAGAAGAGAAGCAAAGACGTTTCCAGCTCGAGCATGAAATTTCGATCCAAAGGCAAGGTACATATCAAAATTACTACGCCCACGATGCTGTAAGGAGAGAACCTTTTGAGCCGTATGCTAACGGATTAACATCGCCGCTTAACGCGCATGCTGCCCAACAAAGCAGAACGGCAGAAAATGGTCACCCAAGCAGATTTTCCCAACCCCTACATAGATGGAAAATAGAAGAGTACGGAGGAGAAAACAACATCCAGAAGCTAGGCGAATTTCTTAACCAGATCAAAATGTACGCGGAAACCGAAGGCATGGATGACACCACGCTGCTGCGATCAGTTAAGCAACTGCTCAAAGGTCGTGCATTCGAGTGGTACACCAGGACGTATCGCTATATCCACACATGGGAAGCATTCAAATTGGAAATCAAAAAAGAATTTCTGCCACCATATTATTCGGAGATTTTCAAACAAGATTTGTACCTAAGATTCCAAGGAGCAAACGAATCGTTCACATCTTTCTACAGAGATTTGTTATCAATTTTTGAAATCATCGAGCCTCCGATGCCAGAATCTGAGAAGCTGTTCATCATAAAATCCCATCTTAACACCGAATTTGTGCCAATAGCAGCAGCGTCTCAGGTCACAACGGTGCAGCAACTAGTGAAAGTCTGTAAAGACTTTGAAGTATCCCGATCGTATGCCATGAAGAACCGCCCATCAGCAATGTATCGTCCACCGTGGAACAAGCCATTCCAACCTCAAAATACTAGGATAACCGGGAACAACTCGCCTGCTCAACAACTGCCATATCGAAACATTGGTCGACAACAAGTCAATATGTTAGAGAACAACGTCATAGAACAGGAATCGGAGTTAGAACGAGAAGAATATCAGGAAAGAGAACTAACGCAACTAGAAACAGCAATGAATGCAGAGGAAGAGATGCTGACGATAACTGAGAACATCAACGCTCTACACTTGAGGCAAGGACCATTCAACAGAAACCCAAGATACTCAGAGGACTCGACAAATACAAATGGTCAGAAAACGAAGATAACACTCACATGCTGGCAGTGCGAAACACCAGGACATACCTACCTCATGTGCCAAAACCCGAGAACATTCGTATTCTGTTTCACCTGTGGCCGAAAGGGTTGCACTACAAGGAACTGTCAGAGTTGTCAAGCAAGATGGAGGCAACTAGCACCAGAAAATCAACAGAGTTTTTCGGGAAACGGGAAAAGGGAGAGCCTTTAGAGGGGAAGGAGAACTCTTCCAACTCAAACAAGATCCCCAACATCGCTACATTACCACATTTTCGAGAAATTGCATCGCTTCTAATCAACCCCATCAATACGGACAACCGTCCATACGCAGAAGTCACCGTCCTAGGTCGAACTCTTCGAGGGCTACTTGACAGTGGAGCTACGTGTTCATTGATTGGCGGGGAGTTAACAAAAATCTCAAACGATCTCGGATTGACAAAATATCCTGTTGAAGGAGAAATAAGAACGGTTGACAACTCACCTCATCAAGTATCCTACTTTGCATATCTACCAATAGCATACAACAACAAAACACAAACACTACCGGTTCTGTTCATCGAATCCATGCCAAAATCCTTTATATTAGGCATGGATTTCTGGCAAGCGTTTGGCATTCGGGCAATGGTGTGTGGAGTAACAATTTCATCGAACGTTAACAAGGACATCGTGGATTCTCTTACTCCGACTGAAATCCAGCATCTTAAACAAACAATCTCGAAGTTTCCGACAATGCAAAACACCGGAAGACTAGGTCTGACAAACATATATCAGCATACAATTGACACCGGAAGTGCCGCGCCCTTCAAACAGAAATACTATCCAATGGCGAAGTTCGTGTTGGATGACCTTAACAAGGAGGTTGATCGTATGCTGCAATTAAACGTAATAGAGGAAGCAATGTGTTGCCCGTGGAATAACGCAACAGTGGCCGTCAAAAAGAAAGATGGTTCTATGAGGCTTTGTCTTGACGCCAGAAAATTGAACTCAATAATCGTCCAGGAAGCTTATCCTATCCCACACATTGCATCGATAATGAACAACCTGAGTGGTTCAAAATTTCTCTCGTCTATAGATCTAGAATCTGCCTTCTGGCAAATACCTCTAGAGCCATCATCCAGACCAAAAACAGCTTTTACCATCCCACAGCGCGGACACTATCAATTTAAAGTTGTACCATTTGGATTATCCACAGCAAGTCAAGCACTTTCCCGCGTCATGAACCACATTTTCATCGACTTAGAACCACGAGTTTTCGTTTACCTTGACGACCTCATCCTCGCCACAGAAACCTTCCAAGAGCATCTGGTTCATCTGAAGGAGATAGCTTTTAGATTAGGCAAAGCCGGATTAACCATCAACTCGGAGAAATCGATATTCTGTAGAAAATCTCTTAATTATCTTGGGTATGTTCTTGATGAGAAAGGCTGGCACGTAGATGACTCCAAAGTTGATGCGATCAGCAAATTCCCGACACCCTCGACCAAAAAAGAAGTACAAAGGTTCATCGGTTTATGTGGATGGTATCGACGCTTCATACGAAACTTTTCGGAGACAGCAGTTCCTCTGACAGAGCTTACGCGGGCGAAAACGAAATTTAAATGGTCTGAAGAGTGTGAGAAAGCTTTCCAAACTCTGAAGAATCAGCTAACCTCAGCCCCTGTGCTAACGACACCAGATTACTCAAAACCCTTCTCAGTTGCTTGTGATGCTAGTGACATGGCCATAGGTGCAGTACTTACACAGGAATCTAGCAAAGGAGAACAAGTCGTGTGCTACTTTTCGCAGAAATTGTCCCCCGCTGAAAGGAAGTATTCTGTAACCCAACGGGAATGCTTGGCCGTCATAAGATCCATAGAAAAGTTCAGAGGATATCTTGAAGGCACCCACTTCACAGTTTTCTGCGATCACTCCAGTCTTTTGTACTTAAAAACTATGAAGAATCCTACCCCACTACTGGCTCGATGGATCCTGAGGCTAAACGCATACTCATTTGATATAAAATACAGAAAAGGAAGCGCAAACATAGTTCCAGATTGTTTGAGCAGAATTGAAATGATAAACGAAATCTCAGCGGTGACGACGCCTTCCACGATGGATTCATGGTACAATGAACTGTGGAAGAAAGTCATCACAGACAAGGATAGCTTCCCAGACTTCCGAATCGTGGCAGGATTTTTGTATAAAAATTGTTCGATCGTTAATGAGGTTGGAGGCCGAGCACATCGCTGGAAGAAAGTCGTTCCTGCACCGGAGAGGCCGGAGATAATGCGAAGATTTCATGACATACCAACGGCAGCACACTTGGGATACGAACGAACCTTCCAGAAGATACAACGAGACCATTACTGGCCAAACATGTCAGTAGACATAAAGAAATATATTAGAAGTTGTGAAATATGTAAAGCCTCTAAAGCACCGAATTGTACCCTAACACCCACATTAGGAAACCCCAAACCTGCAAAGTTACCCTGGGAGCTAATCTCGGTAGACTGGGTTGGACCCATGACCAGATCTCGAAAAGGTTTCAGCGTACTGCTCGTCGTGGTCGACTGGATTACAAAATTCGTAATTGTGGAACCCTTTCGATCTGCAAACGCCCAGCAAATGGTTAATTTTTTGGAAAACTACGTGTTTTTACGTTTCTCGACCCCAAGAATCATCGTTTCTGACTCTGGATCCCAATTCTTGTCGCAGGTTTTCCAATCGTTCCTGAGAAGATACAGAGTAACACACATGAAGACAGCTTTTTACACTCCCATGTGTAATGCTGCAGAAAGGACGAATCGCACCCTAGTCACCTGTATAAGATCTCTATTAGACGTGGACCAACGTGACTGGGACCAGCACCTACAACAAATAGTGTGTGCAATAAACACGACCAAGCATGACACATTAGGCTGCAGTCCACACTATTGCAACTTCGGGAGGGACCACATCCTTTTTACAGAAGCTTACCCCATGGCGAATCTCAACACGGTAGATGATCCAGTAAAAGCTCAAGGATTGCGACTTGAGGTCATCAAGAACATCCAGGAGTTCGTTCTGAGTCGCATCAAGAAAGCTCACGAAACCAGCAAACAACGTTACGACTTGCGGGCACGCAACCGAGAATTCGCTGAAGGATGTGTGGAGACGTTCATTCGAGCAATCTTCATCAATAGATCATCGTACGAAGAAACTAGGACCCAAATTTATTCCCTGCATTGTCCGACAAAAACAAGGTTCCAACAACTACTTATTAGAAGACATAAAGAGCGGAAAAACCGGAGTTTATCACGCCAAAGACATCAAGGAGGACTGATATACCAGCTATGTACACAGCAACACGTTAACCAAAAAGCTCAACGCCACGAAAATATGCTCCATAATTTTACTAGCAACCCTGTAACAGGTTTAACCTGATCAATTATGGTAGCAGCCTTAACAACTCATTCAAATTACCAGACTAGAACAAATTTTCAACTACAGTGCCACTCAAATTAAATTTTTGCATTTATTATCACCACGCACAAAGCTCAACTAACTCAATTAAAACGCCAGCTCAACCTAAATTAAGCACTCCAAGAAGCACAGCATTTTAAAACAGATTGCATGAAACAACTTCTATCATTGATAACAAAGAAGTCTAAAATCCAAGCGCAGAAACCTACCAAGAATTCGATTAATTATAAGACTAAAAGCAGCCAGTAAACCAAATTAGTTTTAACCATACTGCGCAGCATGGAAACCAAATCTAATCTTGCTTTTTTTGTCACTATCGTTGTGAGAGCAAGCAAATCTTATGATAACTTAATAAGTCTTGTATTGCACAGTCTTGCAAACTGTATTCGAGGTCCACTGATTGGAAATTTTGTTGAATCAGTGAATATACATAAGTGAAGGTCTATAACATAAGCGAAACCGCATTCGAATTCTTAGAAAACTGTATTTGAGGTCCAAACTTGGAAAATTATGTCAAAACAGTAGTAGCTGATAAACCAAGAATAGAAGAGGATAAATCAACATTAGCGAAATTTTCGGGAATTCGTTAATATTCCCGAAAATTTCTTTCGGGATAAAATTGGAGTTGTTACATCATCTTGGATTCGATTAAAATTAACAAACATGTTGTGAGAAGAAACATTCGTGTAGAGTTTCTAAAATCGAAGTTCAGCTGTGCCGCAAAGAATCACCGACACTCACCGTCACTCACGAGCTTCTCAACTGTCACTGCATCCATCAAGTCCGTTTCCGGTTATAAGTTCAACTCATGCAAATGATGTATAAATATGTGCCGCTACTTGATGTGCGATAAAATTGGTGAAAAACAATTGTTCGGTTATATATAGTTCCTGTTCAGGAGATCACTCCAACAATTCTTGCTACAGTGTTCCTAAAGAACGTGCAAGAATCACCTGAAGCACTCTTCGACCGATTCCGAAATCGAAACCGATCCTGCAGACAGAACTGCAAACCTGGCCAAGAATAATTTATTACACCATCATCAGGTAATCCACAATTGCATCGGTTATATCGAATGAACTAATCTCATTTTAACGGTAGTGTGCCTAACCTCATCAAGACGGAAACAATGCTTCTTGAGATTATAAGATGCCTTTAGCATCATATCACCAAATTTGATACGTGCTTTTTTCGTTATTCGAGCTTATGGTTGAGCCAATATATGAGCCATATTTGAGTCTTTTCTGACATAGCTATCGAATGTCAGTTTGTCGATTCCGAGTTTCAATTGCGTGAATGGTCTGCCGAAGACCGATATTAGCAAAATAGTAACAGTGCGACTATAAACATCATCCACTACTGCACGGATCGAAAGCTAACCAATCATCGGGAAGTTCATCCGGCATGGTAAACAATCATCGCCACGGAAGCCAATCTTCGCTATTCCGCATTCTTCCTGTGACATTATCCAGCAGAGGTCGTTCGGTGAAAGTCTATGCATTCTACGACGATGGGTCCTCTCTGACTCTGTTAGAAGAAAAAGTTGCAAATCAGTTGGGATTAGAAGGTGAAAGCGGAGTGTTAAGGCAGGAACACAATACAGCGTCGGCCGTCGCGTCACGTCAGCGGTCAACGCTGTCGATAAGTACTAAAACGCGGACGCGACGCACCCGACGATTTTTGCATCGCAATTCAGCGTCAAGAGACATATAAGATGTCTCTTGACGCTGAATTGTGATGCAAAAATCGTCGGGTGCGTCGCGTCCGCGTTTTAGTACTTATCGACAGCGTTGACCGCTGACGTGACGCGACGACCGACGCTGTATTGTGTTTCTGCCTTTATGCTTGACTTGGACGGCGGATGTTACTCGGGACGAGGTTGATTCCAAGTGGGTAAATTTCGAAATAGCCGGAGAAGGACGATCGCAAATGTATTCCCTTTCCAATGTTCGGACAGTACAGAATCTCTCACTTCCATCTCAATCTCTACACTACCAACGGTTAGCTGCCAGATACCCTCACCTTTCAGGACTTCCGGTAAGCGATTATGATGATGTAACTCCGCGTATCCTAATAGGAAACGACAACGCGCACTTGGCTGTAGCGCTCCGTAGAAGAGAAGGTAGAACAAATGATCCTATTGCTACAAAAACGCGACTCGGATGGTCAATCCACGGTCCGATTCCTGAGAAAACGATTATGGGCTCCGCGTTCAGCATGCACATCTGCGAATGCTCTTCGAAACTGGAAGAATTGCATGATATAATCAAACAATCGTTCGCTGTAGAAAATTTAGGCGTTTCTATTCGAGATGGGCCAGAATCTACCGAAAATCAACGAGCCCGCGTAATCTTCGAAGCTACAACGAAGCGAGTTGGTCGCAGATTCGAGACGGGTCTACTGTGGCGGTACGACGTATTCGAATTTCCCGATAGTTATGCCATGGCATTCAAACGCTTAATTTGTCTGGAGAAACGCATGTCCGCGGATGCTATGGTTGGAAGCAGCGTTAGACGTCAGATTTCGGAATATTTGGAGAAAGGATATTTGAGAGAAGCAACGGAAATGGAACTACAAAATACCGATCCCCGTCGGATCTGGTACCTGCCCTTGGGAGTCGTCATCAATCCCAAGAAACCTGGCAAAATTCGGATTTTCTGCGATGCGGCGGCCAAAGTTGACGGAGTGTGCTTGAATTCTATGCTGATCAAAGGCCCCGATCAATTGATGTCGTTACCAAAGGTTTTGACCGGATTCCGGGAACGGAAAGTGGCTGTTTCTGCCGATATACGTGAAATGTTTCACCGGGTGTTGATCCGCGAAGCTGATGTACAGGCGCAAAGGATCCTTTGGCGTAATGAACCGTCCGAACAACCAAAAACCTTCTTCATGACTGTAGCCACCTTTGGGTCAACTAGTTCGCCGTGCTCTGTGCAACACGTTAAAAACATCAACGCGAGTGAGTTTTCTACAGAATTTCCCGAGGCAGTCGATTCCATTTTACATCACCACTATATGGACGATTTCCTTCAAAGTTTTGATGACGAAGCCGAAGCAATTAAAAGATCGTTAGAAGTAAAATTCATCCATTCGCAAGCCGGGTTTGAGTTCCACTCTTGGTCGTCGAATTCCGATGTTGTGCTGCAGGCCGTCGGAGAAACGGATCCATCGGCTGTCAAATCTTTTGATGTGGTCGACCAAAACGCTTCTTCTAGCGAAGCTAAACGAGTTCTGGGAATGTTTTGGTTGCGAGAAGAAGATGCATTCACTTACTCTTCAGAATTTAAACGCATTCCGGAAAGGCCGACGAAGCGAGAAGTGTTAAGCATCGTTATGAGCTTGTACGATCCTTTGGGTTTACTTGCTCATTTTATCATCCACGGTAAGATCCTTGTCCAGGATATTTGGCGGAATCAGAAATCTTGGGATTAGCCTATTTCTGAGAATTTACAAATCCGATGGGCTCAATGGATTTCCTTCTTCCCAAAGCTGAAAGATGTTAGAATCCCAAGATCATATTTTGGTAAAAGTGCAATAGATGAACTTGGATCAATACAATTACACGTTTTCGTGGATGCCAGTGAGTTGGCGTACGCTTGTGCATCATATTTAAGAGCTGAAGTTGATGGGGTAATAAAATGTGTTTTAATATCCGCAAAATCTAAAGTCGCTCCACTTAAGACTTTATCAATTCCTCGTCTCGAGCTACAGGCGGCAATAATTGGAAGTCGCCAATCAAAAAACTTACTTGAAACGCATTCCTTCAAAATTTCACGAAGGGTCATATGGACGGACTCGCGTACAGTACTGGCGTGGATCAACTCCGATTCACGAAAATACAACCAATTTGTTTCCTGTCGAATTGGAGAGATACTTGAATCTACCGACGTTTTCGAGTGGAAATGGGTTCCGAGCAAACTTAATGTCGCCGATGAGGCCACCAAGTGGTCTAATGGGCCCGATCTATCATCCGAGGGTCGATGGTTCAAAGGACCTTCTTTCTTGTACGAGCCAGAGGATCGTTGGCCAATCCATCAAAATGAATGCTTCGAAACGAGAGAGGAATTAAGACTAGTGAAATGCAATGTTTTGAATATACATCGCGCCATTGACCGAGCTCCATTGCTGATAAAATGGGAGAATTTTTCCCAGTGGAATCGTTTGATTCGTACGATTGGATACGTGTATCGTTATTCGCATAACCGCCTTAACACCTGGAAAAAACTCGCTTGCCGAAATGGAAACCTGGAGCAAGCCGAACTGGAGTCCGCCGAAAAATTAACTTTCCGAACCATGCAACGTGAGGCATATGTTGAGGAAATTAGAAAACTCCAGCAAATTGATTTACCGACCGAGCAACGAAGGCTGAAGCGTACGAGTCCTTTATCGAAACTTTCTCCTTTTATTGATGAAGATGGAATGCTACGCGTGGAATCGAGAATAAGTGCTGCTGCTTTGTGTCGTACGATACCAGAAATCCAATCATTCTTCCTAGGGAGCACTACACTACCAAATTGATTGTTTTGTGGTACCACAAAAAATACCTGCATTGCAATACAAACACCGTCGTGAACGAGATAAGGCAGAGATTTCACGTATCCCGAATTAAAACCTTGGTTCGAATCGTCGAAAAGCAATGTACGCATTGCCGAGTTTATAAAGCATCCCCAAAGGTACCTCGCATGAGCCCCCTACCTGCCGCTCGTCTGAGAGCTTTCTATAGGCCATTTTCTTTCGTGGGGCTTGATTATTTCGGACCAATGCAAGTGAGAGTAGGACGTAGTACGGTGAAGAGGTGGGTGGCGTTATTCACCTGTTTAACCATCCGAGCTGTCCACCTGGAGGTAGTCCATTCCCTGACCACCACGTCATGCAAGTTGGCTATGCGGCGATTCGTGGCACGTCGAGGATCACCGGTTGAGATCTATTCCGATAACGGAACGAATTTCCTTGGCGCCAAGAACGATCTCGTAGAAGAATGCAAAACCATCAACACCGAATTGGCAACGACATTTACGAACACCGTAACCAAGTGGTACTTCAATCCGCCTTCCGCGCCGCACATGGGAGGTGCGTGGGAGCGCCTTGTTAGGTCTGTGAAAACAGCGTTCTTTGCGATGACCACATCTAGAACTCCAAATGAAGAGACCTTCTCCACCGTTCTCGTCGAAGCTGAAGCAGTTGTCAACTCTAGGCCCCTAACTTTCATCTCATTGGAAAATGACTCACAGGAAGCTTTGACGCCGAATCATTTCCTGCTTCTGAGTTCTACAGGCATCGGTCAGCCGCGTATGAAATTCGTTGAATCTGGACTGGCCCTTAGGGACGACTGGAATCACAACAGGCACTTGGTTGATATTTTCTGGCATCGCTGGGTGAAGGAGTATTTACCCATCATCGCGAGGCGAACTAAATGGTTCGAAGAAACAAAGTCTCTGGAACCAGGAACTCTGGTTGTGATAATCGATGAATCTATCCGAAATGGCTGGACCCGCGGACGTGTTTTGGATGTTGTGAAAGGAGCTGATGGACGAGTACGACGAGCAACGGTGCAAACTTCTAAAGGACTCATTACCAGGCCGGTAGCTAAGTTAGCGGTTTTGGATGCCGGTAAGACATCAGAAGATCATCTGTCTTACGAGGGGGGGGGGGGATGTTACCGCTACTTTGACCGCGCCCCTACAGCAGCATAATAATTCCAATAAGATTGTTACGAACGTTAGGGATAGTGAGAGCAGTTAGGTGACAGCCAACGTCAAGTACATTGACGGAAGTAGAATCAACTTAACGTGATTTGGATAAGCAGAGAGTAAATAAACTGGTGTGATTTATTCCCTTACCAAATATATTATTATATTAGGAATCGTTAGATTACTTTGGACGATTGCGATCGTGAGTAAAAATATTTGAATACTATTTTCTTTAGCTATTATACTCAAGAATTTACACTGTTAGCGCAGATAGCATATCGTTTCACACGATTCCCTCCTAGATTGTTGAGGAAGAAAAGAACAACTTAGAGGTTAGCCAATGTAAGTAAAAGTTAAATGAATTCAACTTGCTATGTATTAATTGAAAAATATAGCTTTTAGCAGTGTTACTAATCCCCGGATTGCTCAAAAGAACCTCCGAAACTTCACCTCAACAAGCGCCTTCTGATGACACCGGCGATGAAGTTCCACGTTTGAGATCCAATTGCCAGGCCACCAAGCGCGGATGATGTTCCGCAGGCAGCGATTCACAAAAACTTGCAGTTTTCGCGTCGTCACCGCATATGTGCACCAAGTTTCACACCCGTACAACAATACGGATTTGACGTTTGAGTTGAAGATTCGGATCTTAGTTTGTAGAGAGATCTGGCGTGAGCGCCAGATGTTTCGGAGACTCGCAAAAGCAAATCGGGCCTTTCTGATCCGGGTTTCGATGTCCTTCTTGGTACCACCATCACGCGTTATCTGGCTTCCAAGATACTGGAAGCACTCCAATGATCGTCCGGGCAAGTGATAAGAGCGTGAGTTCCTGATAACAATGCGATTGCTTCCAACAATGCCCCTTAAAACTGCAGAACCGCGAACGACTGGACCATCCACTACTGAACGACACCGAACTCGTCTGAACCCTAGCTTGGTATTAAAAGGCTTCTTGTAAAGTTTATACTTAAGTTTAATTTAGCGTTATGTGAAAGATCCGCTAATATATTGTAACGTTAAACTAATCCGCGAGTTATTTCAATTGCTCGGAGAATCCTATCTTCCAAGGGGAAGAATTGTAAATTGATTTTCAAAAAAATTTGAAATTTGGAAGCTCCAGGGGAAGATGGTATTTTTTAAATTCTTATTAAAAAGCTGCCCGAAAGCACCTTAAATTTTTTAGTCAAAATTTTCTATAAATGTATTCATTTGGCTTATTTTCCCTATAAATGGACGAACTTGTAACTGACTTGTGTCAACTCTACGAGTCAAGCAATGTAACCATTTGAAGAGATTTTTTTCCCAAAAAATCAATCAAACCTAATCAAATAAGCAGAAACGTTTGATCCAACAAAAGACTATCGTCGTCAGGGTTTGGTTTAGTTAGTTGCGTGCCATTTCGTCGCCAATTATCCTGAATGTTTGATTCATGTGATGAAAAGATTACACCTTAATGTTGCTCATTAGCTGTCAACATTCACAGCTCGCTGCTGCTGGCACTGCTCATCGGCATTTGCCTCGCGGAACGTCGCTGCCGCTATGCCAGTAGACCGGAAACGGCGCGGAAGTGTTCAATCCTAGTACTAGGAAGAGGAACCTCTCGAGAAAGACGCGAGCGGCGGATGGAAGCGGTAAAATGACAAACCTTGTTCGTTGATGTCGGTGTACTTACCGACTGACTGACTGTAGCTGTGTACACCAAGTGATGATGTCAACAAGGCACGTAGCCACGTGGATCACACCGGGTGGTGGTTTGGGGCAATTCTATGGAGCCACTTTTTTGTGAGCCCTCTCTCTCTCTGTCTCTCTCATCGCGCGCGAAACATCAAACGCCTCCACCCACACCCGAATCGGTCGTCCGGAAGTTCAACGCCTAGAGCAGGATGAGGCCGTTCAGGAATGTTTCACTGATTAAGGTGCGACCCGTGCCCTGAATCGTCCAAGTTGATATTGTGTACCTTCCATTGCCGTTCGACGGCTTTCCGGGAGAAAATGTAATAGACTTGAAAAACGGTAACAAACCCCAGAAGAAAGGGGGAACAGGGTGGAAGTCATGCTGACTTTATTAGGTGCACGCCAGTGTTTTGTAGGTATTCACTTCACGCGCCATGGGACTCAATTTATGCGAAGTTATACTTGAGCTGCTGAGTGTGTCAACAGGAAGCTATTTATATACTGTGTAGTCTTCGTTGTTGCTCACAGAATGATTCCTGGGGCGGCTGAAAAATTCAGTTGTTCCACTCGGATGTGGGGTAAGCAAAGCGTGATGTTTACGGTGCCGAAACCATTATTATTAAAATAAGGGATGTCTCTTTAAGCGTTTGGATAAACTATTCATCTTCGTGTACAGATAGTGAGTTTTTTTTATGATTAGTTACGAAATCACGAAAAAGATTTTATTTTAAATCATTATGCCTAAAATGACTGATGAATATCTCGTCCGGCTGCCAGTTTGGTATCGACTGTTTGCAATCTTTCAACGGTAACGAGGGTTCTGTATGTTTCAGTATAAATACACTAAAGCACACCACCATAGTAGAACGTGGGCGTTTTCACTTCTATGGGATCCTTTGAAAGCTTCTGGCACCGTTTCGTTCATTGGGGGAGTGCTACCAGACGTTTCCCTACCTTTTCCAACCAATAACGGTTATTGCGTGTTGCTGGATGGTTTTTTACTTTATTTCATTCGAATTCCCCGGCGGCTGTTCCATAATAACAGAGTGTACCGGCTCCGGGATAATGTGAGAGAAAATGATTAAATATGATTCAACTCTCGTTGAGTTTATTGGGAATCCAATTTTCCAACATTGGTGGGAGGCCTATTTCACATTTCGTCTATAATAGGTGCCCATATGTTTTTATTTATCAATTGGAATTCTATATCTTCATATTTTAGCAATGAACCTTCGAAAACCAAATTAGTTTTTTAGTACTGCTGAGCTCGATGCACATGAAACTGGATTTCAAATTTCAATTCAGTGCTGAAAAGTTTACATTTGGACGTTGAAAACAGTTTCAATATTTTTTACTTCTCGATACTGTTTCCAGAGTTGATGCCAATAAGTCTCTTGTTTCTCAACCGATTTTAACAAAAAATTTAGTTTTGAAAACCTCGTAATGTAATTCAAATATGTTTTTCCAACAATGTTCAGCTACATCACTTCAGTTTTCCGTTATTCAATGTTTAAAAAAAATCTCAAAAAATGCTACGGAAAAAGACTGTAGATCAGATACGAAATGCTCAAATTTCACTTAGTGTTCGAGAAAGCTTAAGTCAAAAGCACGTGAACATATGGAAATATTTTTTCGAAATTTTTTAAGATCATGACCACAAAAAATGTAAAAAAGTGGTGTCAAAACTATACTTTTCAATTAATAAATCGTCAAAATTGTTTTATTCACACCAGATAAATTTTTATAAAAGTATTTGAAATTAATGTAATTTGGCACTTTTTGCATCTCCATATGGATTTCCAAAATACAATAATCTGAATTTTTGACGAATTTTCAAAAGAAGTTGTTTTTCGAACTTTTTTTCAATGTGCAATTGCTCAGTTTTTTTTAAGACCTCAATTCAAATTTGCACTGAATTTTGAGTATATTAATGCGAGATTTTCGTAATAATTTTATATTCACCAGAGAGGTAATTTTATACCAATTCTTGTGGTTTAGTTATATTAACGCTGCCATACAAAAATATGATGAACTAATATGTGACATACCTACTTTCTGATCATTCAGAATTCAGCACAAACTTCTGCTTGCAGCTGCTTGTTCGTTGCGAAATTGGGTGGGACTGGCCTACACTCTTTTCTATCTGCGAAAAATGCTGAAAGTTGAATTTAAGTATAAGAAAATCTAAGAAATTGTAAATTTACAAAAAGTTAAAAAAAAAGAGCTACCTTTGGAAATTCGTCAAAGATTCTGTGTTTCGTATTTTCAAAATCTGAAGACCCTAAATTGTACCAAATGGCATCAACCTTCCAATCCTTATTTCAGAATTTATCTGGTGTGCCTTGAATAATTTTTACGGTTCATTGATTGAAAAGTACGGTTTTTACACCACTTTTCTTTCATTTTTTGTGGTCATAATCTTTAAAAAAAATCAGAAAAATATATCCTTATCTGCATGGATGGCAAAGCTGCTCTGCTGGTCCAGTGAAAGAGAGTGCAATTTTTCCCGTCTGCTCCCCTCAAGCTATGCGAGAAGATGTAAATGTACCGTAAATGCA
Source organism: Uranotaenia lowii (assembly GCF_029784155.1). NCBI lineage: Eukaryota > Metazoa > Arthropoda > Insecta > Diptera > Culicidae > Uranotaenia > Uranotaenia lowii. The sequence goes on along the minus strand of NC_073693.1, from coordinate 93,731,496 downwards.
CTGCAAATAAGAGTGAGATTGTCAACACATAAGAGTGAGCGAGAGCATTCACATCCATTGTTGAAGAGAATTCCCTTCTTCGGAAAAAATCTATTGCACATTGTGTTGAGGAGAAATCTGAGAGCTAACACAGTGTTTTTTTTTGGTACGTTTATGAGAAAAGACTTTTAAGGAAAAAAGATTTTTTAATTTCTCAAACCCTGGGGTCTAAAAAGCTTTGTTTGAGTTAAAAACTCATCCATGATTTTTTGCAGAAGTTCCAAGCAACGTTTACATGAGTAAATTTGAACTTTTAGGTTTGTATAGAAAATTGAATATTGGTTTTTATACCAATTTATGAATTTTCTTAAGGAAATTTTCCGCCAATAAACTTTGTCGAAAATCGTAACCTCATATCTTATTAAGCAAAAAGTTATTTGTTCAGAACATAAAATACGTTTTTCCTATCTGAAAAGTTTTCTTATTTATGAACAGTAAGTTATTCTTATAAATGAAGATTTATGAAACATATTTTGTTACATTAGGAATTCATACTCTCTTTTTTATGTCCCCATCTGAAATAACTCATCTTAAAAATACCTAAATGAATTCTGAAATTTCAGTTTTGGATCAACTCATAAGTTTTGCACATTATCTAGTCAATTTGGACTTTGTGGCTCACGATTCCCCACAATTTATCAAAATAAAAAAAAATACTTTTTTTTAAACACACAGATCTCGGAGAAATTTTTTTTATTTAAACAATAAAAAATTGCCTAATGATACCTTAAAAATGTAGAAAACCTTTCCATCTATTTTTCCTTATTTTTTTTCATAAAGAAGTTAGGTACCCACATGATACCCCACAGTTCCTTACAAAATATTCAATTTTCCCATAAAAGTTCAAATTTACTAATGTAAGCGTTACTTAAAAATTCAGCATAAATGCAATTCTGCAAAATCTGATTTTTTTCTTCGCGATGTCCTGTTTTTGACAAAACCACCTGACTTTGACCAGACTATCTTTAACAGTTATTTTTTCAATAAAAAAATCCTAAACAGCAATTAATAGTATGGTTGCCAACAGTACAGATTTATCTAAAAAAGTGCAAAATTTTGCATTGTTTTATGGTACTGATTCTGTCCGCAAATTTTTTGGATTTTGTTTAGATTAGTTCTGACTCCATCATTTGAAAGAAAAAAAAAACCCTTTGAAAAATAAAAACGAAACCAAATCGATTGAACAACTTATTAAGAAAAGTCAGAATTCCGAATTGTGTGAGTATCACTGTTGAAAGAAGCTTCCGGATTTTAAAAAACCTTTTAGGTAATCTATTAGTTTTGGTCAGAAATATGTCATTTAAAATGGTTAGAGCACAGAAATGTTAAAAAAAAATAATATTTCCACTTTTCCAAATATTTTCCACTGATGACCTTTTTGGCTGTTGGTGCATATTTCCATGCAGATTTTTGCCTTTTTCCCTATGAGAGTGAAGATTTGAATGTGACAACGCTGACAGTGAGGAAGAAGATGTTGTTGTTTTTTTTTCTTGTGATGGTTTTTTAGATTAGATTAGAGTCCCACAGGCCCATTTGGGTCCTTCCTCCAACCCATACGCATCTTTGAAGAAGGAGGGACAGTTTATCATTAGGATAATATTATTACTCATTTTACTGGTTATGCTAAACGTAAAAACTTATGCTACATAAATAACACACGACGTATTACAGGACACGACACTTAACGTTTTTACTAACGGAAAAAGGAATTAAATTACATTTTTTTTTGTCGTCCTTCAGTCGAAATCATTCGGCAAAAAAGGTGAATTTAATCTCTTTTTCCGTTAGTAAAAACGTTAAGTTTCGTGTCCTGAAATTCGTCGTTTATTTGTGTATAATATGTATTGTTTACTTATGTTGTCAATTGCTTTACGACTTGTTCGTTATACACCCGCGTATGTCCATCACTGTACAAATTTCTATATGCTATTCCGTCAACTCTTCGTCACTATTGTATGATCCTTTTTAGGATAAGTCCTTGTTTCAAATTGTATGTTTTATGAAATCTATTGTCAGCTTCTCAAAAATATTCAAGTTTGAACTTTCGTATATGCTCCGTGGTAGGCTGTTATAAATTTTCAGTCCGTTGCGGATAACAGATCGCTTGGCCATTTTTTTTTTCGTATTTGGTAATCTGAAATCTTGGGCTCTCCTTATATTGTATCCGTGTATGTCAATTCCGTACTGCAAACCGTCCGATAAATAAGATGGCAACATTCCTTTTTTTCATTTTGTAGATAAAAATCATACTGTTGTACTGTTGTCCTTTGCTTTACTGACAACTATTGCTACATATCAAGTATAAGCGCATTAGGAGTACCGTAAACTGAGGGAACATTGATCACTTTTTTAATTCATTTTCGAATATTTTGGAAAGGGTTTTTTTTGTAACACTAAAAAGCATTAAACTACATACTAAGGTAAGGAGTATAAAGCATGATCATTGATAGCAGAATATTCAAACGAAATTAGCGGCTTTAACTAAATGTTTGTTACAAAATCAGGTTTCATTTTTCGGGGTAACTTTTATCACTATGGTTTTAACGTATTTCAACATCATTGATGCCAATTAGCACAGAATGCTTAAAATATCAATAACAGTAATTTTTTGTTTGGACTCAAGTGAATTTTTTAACGTTTTCTTTCAAAAACAAATATACTCAAAAGGTGGACAATGTTGCTGCATACATTTTGGGGCAAAAATTATAATCATTTCTCAATATTTTTTGGCCTCAAAAACAATTCCCTAGATCCTCCCACTGTTCCTATGTTCTTTTTTTATTCCAATTGAACCATTTTATAAGGTTTTTAGCCATTTGTTCTATACAGGCTTTCTCATAGAAAATATTCGTTTTTTTAAGTATCAAAAAAATATCATAGAATGACCATAAAAATAACTCCAAAACTATACAAACTTTCACATAAAACAACCCCTTTGCTTCTAAATGCTATCATTTTATCAGAAGAGGTGTTTGTTCGTGAGTCTTCGAAAAAACAGATATTTTAAAACTTTAAAATTACATTTTAAGTAGTAAAAAGAATCTCCAACTACAATCCAAATTTAGCCTTTTTGAAACTCAATCTATAGGCTTTCAAACGTAGAAAACAGTTTCAGATATTTTAACTTCAGATTTAGTTAATGATTACTATCTGCAAAAATTTCATTTTGATCAAAGTTACCCTGGTGATCAAACTACCCCCAGTTTTCGGTATATTGGTTGCATCGTATCACCACTCGCTTTATCTTGTTTTGTATTCTTTGCAGCTGCTTTGTCTGCGTAACTGATGCATGAAGCAATATTGTAGCGCAATAATCAAAGTGTGGCATAATAACAGATTTCACGTAAGAGATAATTTTTGACCAGAAAGTCAGATATCTGCTTACCCGACAAAGTACTCCATATTTCATGGCAATCTTTTTAATACTGTAGTCGATGAGGGCATGAAATATAACTTTTCATCTATTAGTACTCCTTGATATTTGGCTTGATGTACTCTTTCGATTGCACAACCATCAATAAACAAATTTGAACACTTTCCGCTTTTGCGGTTGCCAATGATCATCCAGTTGGTTCTATTGAGGTTCAGACACCGTTTTCTCTGTTTTAGGAAATCTGCATTATTTTTCAAATCAGCATTTGCTTTTTGAATAACAAGCTCTAAGTCATTTTCACTTCAGTAGCAGACTGAATCAGCAAATAGCTTAAGACGATCGTACTGTAAGCATTGTTTTATGATGTACAGTATAAATAACAATGGACCCAAGACACTTCCTTGTGGGACACCTTATTTATTTTCTCTGTATCGCGAGTAAAGTGAACCAAATGTAGTTCTCTGCATTCTGTTATGCAAATAATTCTTAAACTGGGTAAGAACCGTATTATTGATACCAACTCTCCCTAGTACATCTATAAGCAAACCGATCAATAGTTTCAAAGTTTCAAATGTTCTCTTAAAATCTAGAAACAAAGCAACTGTGTAGCTACCATTTTCAATATTGATCCTCCAGTTTCGAAGTATCAAATTCACAGCGGATTCTGTTGGATGTTGTATTCCAAATCCAGACTGATCTGCAATAAGTATTTCTTGGAACTCAATAAAGTGTAAAAACTGCTTTATTACTGCTAATTCTAGCACTATTTCTTGAATTTCCAACATATTTATAGGACGGAATAACGTTTTCTCTTGTGCAATTTCAATTTTTCTATGGGAACTACAGTTGAACACTTTCACGCATCAGGTACTATTCCTGTTTGAAGACTTGTGTATATAGCATCTCGTAACGGACCCGCTAGTATAGATAAAGAATCTTTAAAAACTCTTAGGGAAATATTTCGAATACCCGCCGTGGGTTTCATACTGTTCACTAGTTCAAAGAACTCTTGGCTATTTTATGGTGCAAAGTGCAATAATCTCCACGGTTGTTAGTTATCTGATTCAAGCAGCCATTAGAGCTTGCTGGAATACTGTCATGAATTTCCATGTTGGCTTTTCTGGTTGATGCTTTTCGGTGAATTTGAAATCAAGTTAAAATAATTCTTTTAACGTTTCGGCCTACTACTTTCAGCCATCATCAGAAAACTATATTAGAGTACGAAAACTTAAATAAACTGAAAAAAATCTTCACAATATTCCATCACAATATCACTGCAATTTTTCACTAACGATTTTTATCGCCGCGTGCTTCCTGAACGGCCGTCTTATTTGATTTAAGTCAAATTTGAACCGCTTCTAGCAGCTGGCGTCTATCGTTCCCGGTGTCGTCGTGATGTTGGTTGTTGTCGTCGTGTTCGGTGACGTCATTTTTTGAATCCATCGTTTTAGTTGTGAATTGCGACGTCTCTTTCAGTTTTTTAATAATTGAGCTACATATTTCAACAATTTCAATCGAATCTTGCTTGATTTTTACTGTTCTTCCTTTGTTGAGTTTTATGTGTAGAGTTTCAGCTGTTTTTCGTTTTCCTTCTTGGTTTACTCTTTCTAAAATATATGCTTTGTCGAAGTTAAACTTATGGTTCTTTCTATGGCGTGCTGTGTCAGTCCCATGGCTCTGGTGTTTTGTTTGAGACTCGTGATTTTTAATCCTTTCTTCCAGAGTTTGAGATGTTTGTCAATATTATTCTTCCCCGCATTCACAGGGAATTGAATATACCACATTTATCTGTTTTAATTTTGGAATTTGGTCTTCTTTTAATTTTGTTAATTTGGTTTTAATTTTGTTTATTGGTCTCGAGGATGCAATTGAATTTTCATAACACTATCGCTAAAGACGTCATTAAACTTGTCTGCAATGCCAGATTAATCTGTGATTTCAACGCCGCAATCGAGATCGATTGAGATTTGGCACCAGATTTGGATTCATTAATCGTTTTATCAACTTCCATAACAACTTTGTATTAGTTTTGTTTCTCTCCAGCTCTTCTTGAACAGATTGGTTTTTCGCTTCTTTGATTTTACCTGAGTATTTATTTCTTACAACTTTGTAACTACCGCAATTTCGTTCACATTTAGTTCTTAAAAATTGTCTATAAAGCTTATCTCTTCATTTTTTTTATCTCACTAAAACTTCAAGAATACCAATTATTACCAGAACCAGAACCATTTAGTACCAGTGTTTGACGAACACTTTTTTGCTTTACTAATGCATTAACACTATTTTTTTAATAATAGATCGTAGAGTATGACGAGCGAAAGAGTATTGTATTCGGAAACCGAACTGAAAGCACTGCTGTTTTCTCCCGGTTCTTCGGAGGAGCCGACTAATACCGACTTCAGTTTTCTTTAGCACTAAGTGAAATTTTTTGAGCATTCCGTAGCTGATCTACAGTCTTTTCTCAGAAGCATGTTTTTCGGATTTTTTTTTCTTAGACTTTGAATAACGGAAATCTGAAGTGTTGTAGGTGAATAAATTCTGAGACACATATTTAAGTAAATCGAGAGAGATAACAAGGGAGATATAGCAATTTTAAGTGAGGAGTGTCAAATTGACACACAAGGTCTGATTAGGTAGTTTTTTCCCTGGGCTTTCAGGAATCAGGATGCGTCCATAAAACAAAAGTGAGGATGTAAAATAAAAAATTTGAAGAATTCACTTTAGAGTGGATTAGGGTTAAAGTAATTTTGTTTTATTTCTTTTCGGTCCTTCCACCCTTTATGAATTTTTCCAAAGTTCTTTATACTTTTTTTTGTAGAGAAATGAATCCAACTTAGATGAAATTTCAAGGGACTAGATAAGAGAAAATCGATGTTGAAAAACATGCGAAAAAAATTCGCCTTGTCTCCCTGTGAGACTTGAACCCACATCTTGCGCCTCTCCGGGGCCCATGTATTAACATTCTACTACAGGAGACCAACCTGGCGTATGAATATTATACTGGTTGAGTGTCGATGTCTATCGGAATGAAGGGAATAGTTCTCCCATGTGATCATTATCATTTTTCTTGGTCTATTTCTTTTCCCATCATTTCATCTTACGGTAGTTGGAATCAAGTTTGGACATTTTTAAGCACGGCAAGATTTGCATTGCCTTCTCATATCCTGCACGGGTTGTCAGTTATGATGAGAAATTATGCGTTTGCCGTATTTGGATATCCGGCCAATTTCGGTGTTTGGCACCGCCTTATTTCTATTTTTAAATTGCGACTCAGAGATGGGTCTTGACTCAAACATTCAGTCAGCGAAACTTTTTTTGTAGAGAAATGAATCCAACTTAGATGAAATTTCAGGGACTAGATAAGAGAAAATCGATGTTGAAAAACATGCGAAAAAAATTCGCCTTGTCTCCCGGTGAGACTTGAACCCACATCTTGCGCCTCTCCGAAATAAGGCGGTGCCAAACACCGAAATTGGCCGGATATCCAAATACGGCAAACGCATCATTTCTCATCATAACTGACAACCCGTGCAGGATATGAGAAGGCAATGCAAATCTTGCCGTGCTTAAAAATGTCCAAACTTGATTCCAACTACCGTAAGATGAAATGATGGGAATAGAAATAGACCAAGAAAAATGATTATGATCACATGGGAGAACTTTTCCCTTCATTCCGATAGACATCGACACTCAACCAGTATAATATTCATACGCCAGGTTGGTCTCCTGTAGTAGAATGTTAATACATGGGCCCCGGAGAGGCGCAAGATGTGGGTTCAAGTCTCACCGGGAGACAAGGCGAATTTTTTTCGCATGTTTTTCAACATCGATTTTCTCTTATCTAGTCCCTGAAATTTCATCTAAGTTGGATTCATTTCTCTACAAAAAAAGTTTCGCTGACTGAATGTTTGAGTCAAGACCCATCTCTGGGTCGCAATTTAAAAAAAAAAAGTTCTATATACTTTTAATTTTTAATGATTAATGGCATTTCGGTGAAGTATACATTCTAACAGGAAGAATTTCAATTGAAAGTCATGAAAATTATAGACGGATAGATTAGATTAGAAAGCATGAAAGGTGTTGAAAATGAGCCAAGAGCGTGATTTGAGAAAACTTCTTGCCGCACAAGACCATTTGTCCCGCACCGTATCATTGTCCAGAAGAAGCAAAGTCGATAGACTGACTTTGCATTGATCTATACAATGATAGGTACTTGGTTGGATCGAAGCACGTGTTTTTCGTACCCCGATCGGACTACGAAAAACACGTGCTTAGATCCATCCAAGTATCATTGTATAGATCAATGTAAAGTCAGTCTATCGACTTTGCTTCTTCTAGACAATGATACGGAGCGGGACAAATGGTCTTGTGCGGCAAGAAGTTTTCTCAAATCACGCTCTTGGCTCATTTTCAACACCTTTCATGCTTTCTAATCCAAAATATCCGCCTATAATTTTCATGACTTTCATTTGAAATCCTTCCTGTTAGAATGTATACTTCACCGAAATGCCATTAATCATTAAAAATTAAAAATCATAAACGAGCGGTGATAAAACTGTTAACACAAAGTTTTACATAGTGATAGGGGGAAGTGTTCCTATATGCGCATTATTGGGTAATATGCGCATACAGCCGATTGACGATATGGCTGGAGATTCATCATATCTAATTAGTGCAGTTTGAGGGTAATACGCTTTTAACACATGGCATAATAAAATTAAATTATTATATAAAGTCGAAAAAATTTAAAAATTCAAACAAGATTTTTGTCTTTTTTGTTATAATATATTGAACTTTAATTATTGTGCATACAGATTCTGTGAACAAAAATTTTAGTGGTTTTTCTTTCTTATTCATCTGGAAATCGGAAATTCAACAAATCGAAGCTTTTGGCAAAGTTGTAAATGATAAGATATTGGAATAAGAGACAGGTTCTGAATGCCTATATCAAGGTAGGTTAAATGCCTATATCAAGAAAAATAGATTAGTGTTATAAATTTTTTACTTTCTATCATTTAAACATGAAATCTACGCTCAAATCACGATCTTACAGCGAAAAAAGAAGAACTTCCTACTGATCCGATAAAAATACAATATGAACAAAATATTACCCTGAAATATGGCCATATGGCAAACTTAACTATGTTTCATGCAATAGAACTAGTGATGTAAAAAATTTCACCAAAATTTTGGCCTTGACGTATGCTTAACATCCGTTTCTACCATTTTCAATTAAATAATATCAAAATATTGCAAGTGGTAATGAAATATAGCTAAAAACATAAATATGCGCATTTAGCCCGCCAGTTTCGGAAATCGGCTTTTTTGACTTCTTTTATTATAAAATTATTTTCACAAAAACTGTAAGAGATTTTAACAGAAAAATTTTCACTAACGTATATAAAACAGATGTCCGCTCATGTGCATATAGTTTCCAGACTCCTATCTTTTCTTGTATAGGAGAAAATGAGTGCTTTCCTTAATATGCGCATATAGCCTTCCTCTCCCCTATACGGAGCCGTGATTGGGTGATTTGGGTACAACCGTAGTACCTTCGATGAGAGCAATAGAAATATGATAAACAATCGTGGAGTAGTTATATTAAACTCTCTTGATGCATTTAGGCCACGTACATGCAAAAAAATTGTTAACATGGAGTTTGTCCAATATTCTTCTCTATTTAGTATTAAGTAATATTGAATATATGTTTAATATTTAACAAAATTATTATACTCATACAAAGATCTACAGATCGTAATTTTATTACGTACTAGGCTAGCGCTATCGTAGAATACATCAATAAATGCTGCTACAGTTGCAATACACTCAACACCTGTTCCGTTCCTGGTTGGCGACACTGCTTTATAATTTACAGCACCCCCGTCGTCGGTCGACCGGTCAATCGATAACTACATAGTTCTAGAACCCATTACTGATCCCAAAAATAGCTTTTAAAATGGGACAATTGC